>NW_021616807.1:0-3017 GCF_004785775.1 Grammomys surdaster
TTTGAAGACCAGCCTTAGACCATGGTGATCTGATAGGATGCAGGGAATTATTTCAATTTTTTTATATCTGTTGAGGCCTGTCTTGTGCCCAATTATATGGTCTATTTTGGAGAAGGTACCATGAGGTGCTGAGAAAAAGGTATATTCTTTTGCTTTAGGGTGAAATGTCCTATAGATATCTGTTAAGTCCATTTGGTTCATAACTTCTGTTAGTTTCACTGTATCTCTGCTTCGTTTCTGTTTTCATGATCTATCCATTGCTGACAGTGGGGTGTTGAAGTCTCCCACTATTATTGTGTGAGGTACAATGTGTGTTTTGAGCTTTAGTAAGGTTTCTTTTATGAAAGTCGATGCTCTTGTATTTGGCGCATAGATATTCAGAATTGAGAGTTCATGTTGGTTGACTTTTCCTTTGACAAGTATGAAATGCCCTTCCTTATCCTTTTTGACAGCTTTAAGTTGAAAGTCGATTTTATTCGATATTAGAATGGCTACTCCCGCTTCTTTCTTAGGGCCATTTGCTTGAAAAATTGTTTTCCAACCTTTTACTCTAAGGTAGTGTCTGTCTTTGTCACTGAGGTGGGTTTCCTGTAAGCAGCAAAAAGCTGGGTCCTGTTTGTGTATCCAGTCCATTAGCCTATGCCTTTTTATTGGGGAATTGAGTCCATTGATGTTAAGAGATATTAAGGAGAGGGTGTTGTTGCTTCCTGTCATTTTTGCTAATAGTGGAGACATCGTTTGTGTGGTTATCTTATTTTGGGTTTGATGGAAAAGGATTATTTTCTTGCTCTTTCTAGAATATGATTTCCCTCCTTGTATTGGAGCTTTCCTGCTATTATCCTTTGTAGAGCTGGATTTGTGGGAAGATACTGTGTAAATTCAGTTTTGTCAGGGAAAATCTTAGTTTCTCCGTCTATGTTAATTGAGAGTGTTGCTGGGTAAAGTAGCTTGGGCTGGCATTTATGTTCTCTTAGGGTTTGTATGATATTTGTCCAGGATCTTCTGGCTTTTATAGTATCTGGTGAGAAGTCAGGTGTAATTCTGATAGGTTTGCCTTTATATGTTACTTGGCCTTTTTCCCTTACTGTCTTTAAAATTCTTTCTTTGTTTTGTGCATTTTGTGTCTTGATTATTATGTGACGGGAGGTATTTCTTTTTTGATCTAGTCTGTTTGGTGTTCTATAGGCTTCTTGTGTGATTATGTGCATCTCATTCCTTAGGTTAGGGAAGTTTTCCTCAATAATTTTGTTGAAGATATTTACTGGCCCTTTAAGTTGGGAATCTTCACTCTCATCTATACCTATTATCCTTAGGTTTGGTCTTCTCATTGTGTCCTGGATTTCCTGGATATTTTGTGTTAACAACTTTTTGCATTTTGCATTTTCTTTTATAGTTGTGTCAATATTTTCTAAGGTATCTTCTGCACCTGAGATTCTTTCTTCTATCTCTTGTATTCTGTTGGTGATACTTGTGTTTATGACTCCTGATTTCTTCCTTAGGTTTTCTATCTCCAGGATAGTCTCCCTTTGTGATTTCTTTATTGTTTCCACTTCCATTTTTATGTCCTGGATGGTTTTGTTCAATTCCTTCATCTGTTTGTTTGTGTTTTCTTGTAATTCTTTAAAGGATTTTTGTGTTTCTTTAAGGACTTCATCCTGTTTACCTGTGTTCTCCTCAAGGTTTTTGAAAGTGTTATTTATTTCCTTCTTATAGTCCTCTAGCATCATCATTAGAAATGATTTTAGATCTGGTTCTTGTTTTCCTGGTGATATGGGGAGTTCAGGACTTTCTAATGTGGGAGAACTAGGTTCTGATGATGGCAAGTACCTTGGGTTGCTGGTGCTTGTGTTCTTGCGCTTGCCTTTTGCCATCTGGATCACCTTTGTGCTATCTGTGCTGTCTCTGACTGGGGCCTGTCTTTCCTATTATCTAGGTTGTGTCAGAACTGTTTGGGCTGGGTTTTGCTGCTTGGGTTAGAGCTAAGGCCCAAGATGTGCTTGGTGCTCAGGTGGAAACTGGAATGGGCCGGGGCTCTGGGTCAGGAGCGGATTCCTGGGTCCCAGTGAGTCCCAATGGGTCCCAGTTGCTCCCTGATTGGGGGCAAGCATTGCCACCTCCTAGCCTAAGAAACTGCTTGAGCTAGCTAGAGCCACCAAGAGCCCCGCTTCCTCTAGGTTCTGTGAGATTGGGTGCAGAGCTGACTCCCGGGATCTGCTCGGTCTCAGACAGGAAGGAACCCAAGCTCCGGGCCTTGAGTGAACTCCTGGGTCTCAGTGGGTCCCAGCCACTCCATGTTTGGGGGCAAGCACTGCCACCTCCTAGCCCAAGACCCTGCTTGGCACAGAGGTCCTGCGAGCCCCGTTTCCTCTGGATTCTGTGAGATTGGGTGCAGAGCTGCCTCCTGGGATCTGCGAGTGCTCGGGCCCAGACCGGATGGAGCCCGCTCCGGGCCAGGAGCGAATTCCTGGGTCCCAGTGGGTCCCGGTTGCTCCCTGTTTGGGGTAAGTGCTGCTTTTTCCTTACCTGGGATGCTGCGTGAGTCCAAGCTCCTGGGAGTCCCTGTTTCTCTCGGTTTTCTGGGGTTGGGTACAGAGCTGCCGCCTGTGACCTGCTCTATGCTCGGGCCCAGACCGGAAGTCCTCTTCCCAATTTCTTGCAAAAAAGAAAAAAGTGGGATCTGCTAATGAAATGAGCAGAAATATATTTTATGCCTTTTGAGCTATGTAACTTAATAATTGGATACTCGATCATTTGTTTTATTATGTAATTGATAAAATGGTGATGTTTATTAATGTTAGTTCAACTATATAGTTATACTGTCTGGGAATGTGTGGTTATAGTTATGTGGGGGGGCATAGTTTGTCAGTTTTCACCAGCTTGTAAAAACTTAGTGCGAGAGCTTCAGCATCTAAATAAATGATGAAATGCACTCGTCACTGAGGTCACTTTGCTTAAGATCAATTTGTAGAGAACAATGGATTCAGTTACTATCATTTCAATTTATGGACAAATTTGTT
>NW_021616808.1:0-5603 GCF_004785775.1 Grammomys surdaster
ACCCAAATAGCCTCAAAAATGAAGAATAGGAGAATTTCCTTGAAGCTGGCACAGCTGTCTTATCTCAAACTTCTCTATTCCACATCTAACTCCAGGTTCTGTCTACTCTGTTAGTTCCAATGTAACCAAAAAGATAAATAATTTTGTTTTAAGCACTACATCAAACGTCATGTCCTGGGTCATCTTGTGCACCTGTTGCTTTTCTTATTGCATGTCCAAATCTGACCAGAAGCAACTTCAGGCTTATTTTCATGCTTTCCATCTGTCTCTTCAACTAAATTCATACTCCTCTTTTTAACAAAGTACATAGTTTTCCTCTCGTTCTTCTCTCCTTCCTGCTTTCTTTCTCTCTGTAAATCCATGTAAGTAACAGGAGCCATAAGCATGCCATGACCGGAATTATGCCCTATCTCTTTCTGATTTCCTTCTGCCTCTAAATCCAGGTGCATGTAGGGAACCTAAAGTATATCTCAGCCCAAATCTTACCCTGAATCATACCCTTTCCTGCACCAAAATAGTCTTTTACTTTGAAAGTTCTCAGGACATCAACAAAAGCCAGCCACATACTTTGCAAGAATGTAACACAATGTGCATCTTATCCAGCCCCTGCAGAGCTCTTCTGAAACCTAAGGAGCTTGGCTTTCAATGTCCACATTGTTATCAGCACATGGTGTCTGAGTTCCTACCAAAATCATCTATTAATCATTGGCTTGTAGCCTTGTAGGTTTCCTCCAGCCCACAGTTCCAAACTCAACTTCCTACAAACCAGTTCCAGGGAAATGCAAAGCACATGATCAGGTTTGTCACAACATTTGTCATTGCCATTCTTCTGTACTAATTTGTTTTCTCATCACTGTGACCAAATGCCTGACAGGAAGAAACTTAACTGTTGAAGGGTTTCTTTTGACTAATGTTTTAAAGGTACAATCCATTAGAGCATGAAGGATGCACCAAAAAGAGTGACTCTCAGCTTTGGCAGCCAGAGTGTGAAGCAGCTTGTTCACACCTGGGTGGAACAGAAAGGATAATCAGGACAGAAAGTGTTACCCAGTTATAAACATGAAGGCCTGTCCTGACAGTAACTCACTTCCCCCAGCAAGGCACCACAGCCTAGAGGTCCTCCCAAAACAGTAGTACAGAAAGAATTTCTTATAAACATCACCTTTCAATAAAAAAGCTGGTGGCCAATGAGCTGAGGCAGGAAATAGGAGGTGGGACATTGGCCAGAAGAAAGAGGATTCTGAGAAAAAAAAATAAGAGATAAAAGAAAGGTATGGAGAGAGAGCAGGTAGACATAAATGAGCAACTAGGTGAACTCTGGAAGATGCTGAGAAAGAGAAGTGGGACAGTACTGAAGAAGGGTAAACATAGAAAAGTTTGAATGGGTTAAAGAAGTTACGAGCGAGTCAGGGAATGAGCCAAAGCTTATGGCCTAGGCATTTAATAAATAATTAGTCATTCTGGGAGCCAGGGCTGGGAAGGTGTAGAGAGCCGCGGCGGGTGCTGGCAAAGTCCGCCATCGCTAGGTGGCGCTATCAGCCATAATTCTTCCTAGTAAACAAGTAAATTGCGCATGTGCCATGGTAAAAGCCCGCCAAAGTTAAAGCCCATCCCACGGCGTTTGGCGCGCAACGAGTAAGCAGCCAATCAGAGGTGAATACACCGCTCTAGGGTATATAGCAGTGCTTTCCCAAGTCGTCTTCGTCTTCTTCCACCATTTTGGTTTTTGGGAATAAACGTGTTCATACGGAAGGATTCTGGTGTGTGTGTGTGTGTTCTTGCCGGCGAGACCACTACACGCGCACGTCACAGGAAGGGATGACTTGGAATTTAAAAATTATTTATACACAGTGCCACCAACAGGGAGCTAATATTGAAACACGCATGCCTGTGGCATGTATTTCACACCCAAACTATAACATGTAGTAAAATACAGTCAAGACAAGCTCCCAAGGAAGAATCAATTGACTTTGGGGCAAATTATGTGCATTAACTAGGCATTAGTTTTCTTTTTTGAGGTTAATACATCTGAAATATGTTCTCATGAAATATTAGGAACGAGTATGTAAGTGGATGCTCTGAGTACCAGGCTTAGCATAATGCCAGGTCTTGGGCAGAGACACAGCAAGCATGAGCTGACTTCCTGCCCTCCTTACTCCTCATCCTTTTATGGAATAAAGAGCTTTGGACCCTGTTACAAAAATTTTAGGCATCAGTAAGCACCTCTAAGATCACTGACAGGAAAACTCACCCTACAAGGTTTTACTAGTCTGGCAGGTCGGAAACTCGAGAGTTCCAAGGAAGGGATACACAAGTTACTTACAAGAATGGGTTTATTGTGTGGATACATGGGAACAAAAAGGGAGTTCTCAGAGCAAGGTACTGGCAGGGGTGTCCAATCTTTTGGCTTCTTTGGGCCACATTGTTATCTACAAAAGTTGTGCTCAGGAACAACACAATCAAATGACACACAAATGGGGGGGGAACTTACAGTATTTTAAGAAATGTATTATTGTGTGTTGGGTCACATTTATAGCTATGTTAGACTGCATGCAGACTATGGGCCATGAGCTGGAAGTGTCTGAAAGTACAACAGTGTACAGCAGCTCCTCAAGAATTCTACCTACTTTACAGGGGACAAGAAACTGAGCTTTCAATTAGATTGGCTATCATCCAGAAAACATGTAATTACAAGGACTAGAGAGATGGGTCAGCAGTTAAGTGCACACTAAGGGCTCCTGCAGAAGACCCAGGTTAGGTTCCCAGAACCCACATGGCAGATCACAACTGTCTAACTCCACTTCCTGGGAATCCAATGTGCCTCCTCAGCATCTGTGTACACATCATTCACAGGAGCTCAGGCAGGTGTGCACACACACACACACACACATACGCACACATACGCACACACACATTAAAAATATTTTTAAAATAAATCTTGGGGCTGGAAGTTGACTCAGTGAAGCTTAAAGAATTTGTTCTTGCAGAGGACCCAGGTTTAATTCCCAGAACTCACATGGTAACTCACACCTGTCCTTAAATCCAGTTTCAGGGAATCTGATACTCTGCTCTGCTCTTTGGGTATCAGGCACACATGTGGTACATATACATATATGCAGGAGAAAACACACAAACACACACACACACACAATCTTTTTGTGTAAAGAAAAACAAATGACTACCACAAATGATGAACAGATAATGAAAATGTGGTGCATATATACACGGTGCAATTTTATTAAGCTATGAAAAAAAGTGAAATTACAAAACTCACAGGAAAAATTATAGTAAGAGAGGTGACCCAGGCTCAGCATATTTTCTCTCATAAATGAAGCCCAATTTTTATGGACACGTGTCTATGTGAATATCACTCTGTTTGGAAGTCAAGAAATTAGAAAGCGTACCATGCAAGTGGTGGGAGGGGCCGTAGCGGAAGAGAGAGCAGTGTAGTCAAACACAGTTGATAATGGCTCTACTAGGGGTAAATTGTTTAGCCCTAGTAGGGGCAGCAACATGGAGAGAGAGGAATAAATGGGGGTGGGGGCAATCTAATCAAAGAACAAATAAAAAGCCATAAGCAAACCTAGTATGCATATTTTAAAACCATCTAAAGAGTTTAAACAGAAGTACCTTGTAGATGTGACTAAATCGGTCCACACCAGGAAGCAATGAAATGAAAGCCCCAGGGCCAGATATGTGCTAGTTCCCAAAGAGTTGTTGACCAGGGAGGCCTCTGAGGCCCATTATATAATATGGATTATTGCCACTGGTGCTGGTTGCCTTCTAGAATCAGAAAGTAAGATCCTATTCCTGAAGACACCAGCCACCTCCATCATTGGCAGAGAAATTAAGCTGGAAACTTTCTCCCTCCTGGAGACCCCTCATGGTTCTAGAGGGTGTTATGCAGGCTGCTGGGGGAAAACTGACATCAACAGAGGTATTTAGATGTGCACCCTGCATACTACACAACCAAGCTCCCAGGCAAACATGCCACAATAGTGGTAAGCCTGTGGTGGGCATGTATCAACCAATTCCTGGATAGATATTATACCTGCTTCACAGGAGAGAATTTATGCTTGATACTGTACACAAAAGCCCACAGCTAAGGAGGAAATAGGCTCCACTGGGGATACTACTGCCGTTGTTTTTCTAAAGGTACATCCAATGGCCTTCTAAATACATGTTTATGCCCATAAGTCAGCTTCTGTCAGCTTTGGTCAGAGCGGCTTAACTTTACAGTAGATAGTGCTTGCTGCAGAGACTCATACGGGCCAGAGTGCTGAGAATAACTTACTACTGTTCAAGGCCAAGTCCTAAAGAGAATATCGATACTTACCCATCCCCACAAGGCTCAGTGAATATCGCTAAAGAGATAAAGAAGAAATGTAAAAGGCGAAAGAATGGCTATGGCATAACATGGCATTTTGATCCTGAGCTCTCGGCAGCTGTGATTGTCAGCATCTGTGTGGGTATGTCCAAATTCCAAAAAAAGTAAATAAACAATTAAACAAATGTTAATGTCATCCAAAACAAAATAATAAATTGAACTTTTGCTGTTCTGCATTTCCTGGTCCACACTGTGTGTATTTTCCAATGGTTGGATTGCATTGAGTCAGTTTACCTCCATTTGTATGATACACTGCTATTACACAGGGTCATACAATCACCTAACCTCAATAGGCCTATATGTCATTAATTTCATGACTGTTCTTCATAATGCCTGGACTGTGACTAAGGTGTCAACATTCAAACTAGTGAGATGTGGGTGTCTCAACCCACTCACTTTAAAGCAAAAGTTAGCTAGGCATTTGTCTGAAAGAGCCCATTGATGTTTTATCCTATCCTAGTATGAAGACATACCTATTGTTTCTTTGTAAATTCTTCATTTCTCAGAGGCATTTTATCTTTAAATGTGGTACCATGAAATTTTCCAAGAAAGTACACAGAGAGGCCACAATGATGGATTTCCAGGAGAGCAAATCCGTCACTGCTTAGCCATCTCATTATGCTGACCTCAGAATAGAAGGACAGGCAACAGGAGTTGTTGCCTAGACGCCTAAACTGCATAACAGTAGTAATAGTATCAGACACATGAAAAAGTTGGTCTGCCTTATGATGAGGCAGCCATTTTAAAAGTTGCAGAAGGTACTTAGTTACATACTCAAGCACAGGTACCATTAACATAACAATATAAGAGAGCAAATGAATCCTCCTTTTAATTTTTATTTTGAAATACAGAAATGCCAGGCAGTGGTGGCACACGCCTTTAATCCCAGCACTTGGGAGACAGAGGCAGGCAGATTTCTGGGTTTGAGGCCAGCCTGGTCTACAGAGTGAGTTCCAGGACAGCCAGAACTTCACACAGAGAAACCCTGTCTCGAAAAAAACACAAAACAAAAACAAAAAAAACAAAAATGGGCTGGAGAGATGGCTCAGAGATTAAGAGCACTGACTGCTCTTCCAGTGGTCCTGAGTTCAATTCCCTGCAACCACATGGTGGCTCACAACCACCTGTAATGGGATTCAATGCCCTCTTCTGGTGTGTCTGAAGAGAGTGACAGTGTACTCACATACATAAAATAAATAAATAAAACTTAAAAAAA
>NW_021616809.1:0-12389 GCF_004785775.1 Grammomys surdaster
TTGTCGGGTCCTTGTGGGGTTTGGGTATGAGTGTAATTGTAGCTTCATAGAACGAATTGGGTAGTGTTCCTTCTGTCTCTATTTTGTGGAATAGTTTGAAGAGAATTGGTATTAGGTCTTCCTTGAAGGTCTGATAGAATTCAGCACTAAAACCATCTGGTCCTGGGCTTTTTTTAGTGGGGAGGCTTTTGATGACTGCTGCTATTTCCTGAGGGGTTATGGGACTATTTAGATGGTTTATCTGCTCCTGGTTTAACTTCGGTACCTGGTATCTGTCTAGGAAATTGTCCATTTCATCCAGGTTTTCCAGTTTTGTTGAGTATAGGCCTTTGTAGTAGGATCTGATGATTTTTTGAATTTCTTCAGTTTCTGTTGTTATGTCTCCCTTTTCAGTTCTGATTTTATTAATTTGGATACTGTCTCTGTGCCCTCTGGTTAATCTGGCTAAGGGTTTATCTATCTTGTTGATTTTCTCAAAGAACCAACTCCTGGTTTTATTGATATTTTGTATTGTTCTTTCTGTTTCTATTTGGTTGATTTCAGCCCTGAGTTTGATTATTTCCTGCCTTCTACTCCTCCTGGGTGTATTTGCTTCTTTTTGTTCTAGAGCTTTTAGTTGTGCAGTCAACTTGTTAGTGTGTGCTCTTTCCAGTTTCTTTTTGTAGGCACTTAGAGCTATGAGCTTTCCTCTTAGCACTGCCTTCATGGAGTCCCACAAGTTTTGGTATGATGTGTCCTCATTTTCATTGAATTCTAAAAAGTCTTTTATTTCTTTCTTTATTTCTTCCTTGACCAAGTCGTCATTGAGTAGAGAGTTGTTCAGTTTCCATGTGTACGTGGGTTTTCCATTGTTTTTGTTATTATTAAATACCAGTCTTAGTCCGTGGTGATCTGATAAGATGCAAGGGATTATTTCAATCTTTTTGTATCTGTAGAGGCTTGTTTTGTGACCAATTATATTGTCTATTTTGGAGAAGGTACCATGAGGTGCTGAGAAAAAGGTATATTCTTTTGTTTTAGGATGAAATGTTCTATAGATGTCTGTTAAGTCCATTTGGTTCATAACTTCTGTTAATTTCAAAGTGTCTCTGTTTAGTTTCTGTTTCCATGATCTGTCCATTGCTGACAGTGGGGTGTTGAAATCCCCCACTATTATTGTGTGAGGTGTAATGTGTGTTTTGAGCTTTAGTAAAGTTTCTTTTATGTATGTAGGTGTCCTTGCATTTGGAGCATAGATGTTCAGAATTGAGAGTTCACCTTGGTAGATTTTTCCTTTGATGAGTATGAAGTGTCCTTCCTTATCTTTTTTGATTAATTTTGGATGAAAGTCGATTTTATTTGATATTAGAATGGCTACTCCAGCTTGTTTCTTGGGACCATTGGCTTGAAAAATTGTTTTCCACCCTTTTATTCTGAGGTAGTGTCTGTCTTTGTCACTGAGGTGCGTTTCTTGTATGCAGCAAAATTCTGGGTCTTGTTTGTGTATCCAATCTGATAGTCTGCGTCTTTTTATTGGGGAATTGAGACCATTGATGTTAAGAGATATTAAGGAAAAATGATTGTGTCTTCCTGTTATTTTTTTTATTAGAGGTAAAGTTGTGTTTGTATCTTTTTTGGGGGTTGTTGGAAGATTACTTACTTGCTTTTCCTAGGTTGTAGTTTCCCTCCTTGTGTTGGCATTTTCCATCAATTATCCTTTGAAGTGCTGGGTTTGTGGGAAGATATTGTGCAAATTTGGTTTTGTCATGGAATATCTTGGTTTCACCATCTATAGTGATTGAGAGTTTTGCTGGGTATAGTAATCTGGGCTGGCAATTGTGTTCTCTTAGGGTCTGTATGATGTCCGTCCAGGCTCTTCTGGCTTTTATAGTCTCTGGTGAGAAGTCTGGTGTAATTCTTATAGGTCTGCCTTTATATGTTACTTGACCTTTTTCCCTTACTGCTTTTAGTATTTTTTCTTTGTTTTGTGCATCTGATGTTTTGATTATTATGTGACGGGAGGTATTTCTTTTCTGGTCTAGTCTATTTGGTGTTCTGTAGGCTTCTTGTATGTTTATGGGCATCTTGTTCTTTAGGTTAGGGAAATTTTCCTCAATGATTTTGTTGAAGATATTTACTGGCCCTTTAAGTTGGGAATCTTCATTCTCATCTATACCTATTATCCTTAGGTTTGGTCTTCTCATTGTGTCCTGGATTTCCTGGATGTTTTGAGTTAGGAGTTTTTTGCATTTTGCATTTTCTTTGACAACTGTGTCAATATTTTCCACCGTATCTTCTGCATTTGAGATTCTCTCTTCTATCTCTTGCATTCGGTTGGTGATGCTTGCGTCTGTGACTCCTGATCTCTTTCTTAGGTTTTCTATCTCCATGGTTGTCTCCCTTTGAACTTTCTTTATTGTTTCTATTTCTAGTTTCAGATCCTGAATGTTTTTGTTTAATTCATTCTTTGTGTTTTCTTCCATTTCTTTAAGGGATTTCTGTGATTCCTCTTTAAGGGCTTCTATCTGTTTACTTGTACTCTCCTGTATTTCTTTAAGGGAGTTACTTAATTCCTTCTTATAATCCTCTATCATCATCATGAGAAGTGATTTTAATTCTGAATCCTGCTTTTCAGGTGTGATGGGGTGTTCAGGGCTTGCTATATTGGGAGAATTGGGCACTGATGATGCCAAGAAACTTTGGTTTCCGTTGCTTATGTTCTTGTGCTTGCCTTTCGCCATCTGGTTAACTCTAGTGGTACCTGCCCTCACTGTGTAAAACTGGAGTCTGTGTTTCCAGTTATCTTGCTTATTGCAGAGCTCCTCAGAGTCCAGAGGTCTGTGTGGTCTTATGCTCCTAATCTCCTGGGTGGAATAACTCCTGGGACTCAGGCCACCTCTTGGATCTGGAAATCCTTCTGCTCTGAGTGCAGTGGGTCCTCGATGACTCAGGATTCAGTTTCAGCTGCTCTGAGTGCAGTAGCTCCAGCTGCTCTGAGTGCAGTGGCTCCTGGATGACTCAGGATTCAGTTTCTCCACAGGACTGGAGCAGACCAACTCTGTGTCTGCTCCAGCCCAGAGGACCAGGCAGGGGCAGAAGGGAAGTGGAATTCCGGAGGGGCGGGGTTTGGGTAGCTGCTGTGCCCTGGATGTCCCTGGCTCCCCGGTCTATCTCTGGGGTTTAGGGAGTGAGATGGAGTTCTTACCAGCTGCTCTGAGTACAGTGGCTCCTGGATGACTCAGGATTCAGTTTCTCAACAGGACGGGAGCAGACCGACTCTGTGTCTGCTCCAGCCCAGAGCACAGGTAGGCTTTTAAAGCCTCAATAACAATGGAAAGAAGGTGGAGATAAAGTAGAGAATGCAGATGTCTCTGGAGAAAGCAGGCGCGGTGGGCCCTCCAGCAGACATGTCTAGACTTTTGTTCTGTGATTGCCTTGGAACGATAGTTACCAGACACAACATGTGCTCAATAAAGTCCTTATTGCCAAGTGACGGTTATTAATCTGGAGATATTATAATGCTGGAGTTTGACCATGTCTAGAGAACTCTAAATTTGGTAAGAAAAAGGAATGCTGTGCCTAAATTATTTTTTTGTTATGGTACTGTCTTCTTGGTCTATCCTGAGGTTCCTGTTCTGCTCTTTTCTAGGATCTCTGTCTGATGTCACCATCTACGCTGAGCCAGGTCCTGTGATCTTTCAAGGGAGTTTTGTAACTGTTGTGTGCTCAAACTCTGATGACTCTGACACAGTACGCCTGGAGAAAGACAGCAACCCCTTTATGGAAAAAGACACTGAGCCTTCTATGACAGAGGATCGATTCCACATTGGGCCAGTGAATAAAACCATGACTGGATATTATCACTGTATTTATAGGAAAGGGAACAAATGGTCCCAACGCAGTAAGAAGCTGGAGCTAAAGGTGATCAAAGAACATGTCACCCAGGTTTCTTCCCCAGGTCCAACAATGACCTCAGGTTTGTTCTTAGAGCCCTGGATTCTAACCATAGCTGTTATTCTCTGCCTCCATTTCCTTTGCTTTTTCTTAACCCCAAGGCTCCTTTCTCCCACCTCCATCATCACATGTCCCCCTTAATCTAACACTTCAGATTCCCTGGAGCTTTACTCTTCCCAGACACCATGAATGACTTGGATACAGCTACAGTCTGAGGGGTAGAGTACAGAGCCCTCACTTCTTACTGGATAGCAACTGAGCCTCAGCAGTGACAGGGGCAGTCTGCTCTCAAGGTGATTTATGTCTTTTCACTGAGCACAGTAAATTATCCTGTCCTTCTACCAAGTCAGAGCCTGTCATGGCTGCAGGAAATCATCTCCTCTAGTAAGGTCCCACCTTCCTAGACAGGTATGTGATTCATGGATGACTGGTGGGCAGCCCGGGACCATTGTTCTGGGGATGCTTTCCAGGAGTTATTTAGTACTAGTTCTGTGAGGCCAAGCAAAGCAAGTGAGGAAAGAACAGAAGGAAGAGTTCCCCTCCCTGGCTATCCCCCTCCAGCAGGAGGGCTTGAGAAGGGACTCTGTCAGGTTTCCTGTTTTCCATGTCTTTTACTTTCAGGTATTTCTCATAGTCTGTGACTGAGTGATTGACAATTCACTCACTTTGGATCAATACTTAGGATGGAGACGAGGTCTACAAAGTCCCTCTGATAAGCTCTCAATCCTTCACCCTGCCTCTTTGCTGATGCAGTAGTTTATTTCAGTTTATATATATGTTGTGTTGATGTCACAAGATGCCTTTTGCTTATCTTTGAAACCAGGCATCAGGATGTCATTGATACTATTTATTTTATTTCATTATTTTGTTTTTGAGACTGTTAATACATAATGCTGGCTGACCTGTAACTTGCTACATAGACCAGGCTAACCTTGAACTCACAGAGATCCTCCCGCCCGAGCCTCCTGAATTCTTGGATTAAAGGAGTATGCCAGCATGCCCATGCCCAGGGATGCTACTATTTTTTTTTAAAGATTTATTACATTCACGTTGTTCTGTCTGCATGTATGCCTGTATGTGGGAAGAGGGCACCAGATCTAATTATGTATGGTTATGAGCTACCATGTGGTTGCTGGTAATTAAAGTCAGGGTTTCTGGAAAAGCAGCCAGTGCTCTCAACCTCTGGGCCATCTCTCCAGCCTCTTACTATTTTAAATATTAAGAAAATTAACTTTTGATCAACGATACCAAGTTCTGAAGGCTCTGGGAAGAAGCAGAAGCAGTCTCCACAACTGAAATCCAGACCACTGTTGGCACAGCTCTATGTTACCCTCTTGTGGTCTGTGTCTCATTGTACGCATTGTGTGAGCAAGACCATTAGGATCCATCTTCAACCAGTTTAGTCTCCATGAAAAATAAGGGAACTTTCTCAGTGTGTGTACCAGAAAAAATAGGAAGACTCCCTGAGAGGAAAGTGCCAGGGGAAGGGTGTGACCTGTGACCAATAGTCAGTCTGGGGTGCTGTGTGATGTTGAATAAGCTTTTCTCACTCCTCCTGTCTCTGGCTGTTGGGCTGTACTACCCACTAGGTGCTGCTGCACTTTGGCCACAACCTCTCTGGGAGGAGATGTGGTCCTGAGTCTTCTATGCTCATTCTGATCTAGGCTGTATTAGTGTAAAGCTAAGCTCCTAGCTCAGGCAAGTCGATGGTGGACAGAAACACAGGGTGTGGGAAAATAGAGGGGACCAAGATAGTGCTGTTTTGTTCAGAGCCTATTGTGTGCCATTGTGGAGGGACATGTCATGATGTGTTTCCCAGATGAACAGGCCAGAGTCACCATCCTATCTTTGAAATATTAATAAATATCCTCTCATTTGAAATGCATTGGTCTGAAAGTGAGTTAAATTAAACACTTTTGGAGAGGGAAGAGAAATGCTCCGGCCCTTCGGAGCATTAATGGAGAGATAGGGCAAATCAAAGAAACACATTAAAATTTCATATCTAAAACAAATTTTATATTGAATTATATATATTTATATGAATTATATAAACATATAAGCAATATTATTGGTGTAACAGTATAACGTAGCTTTTAAAATTACATGTAATACTTTATTTTTAATTGGTTATTTTCTTTATTTACATTTCAAATGTTATCTTCCTTCCCAGTCTCTCCCCTGCAAACCTCCCTATCTCATTCCTACTCCCCTTTGCCTTTAAGAGGGTGCTCACCCACCCACCCACCCACCCACTCTGGCTTTGCTCTTCTAGAAGCCCCCTACACTGGGCAGCAAGCCTCCACAGGACAAAGAGACCACCTCCCATTGATGCCAGATAAGGCAATACTCTGCTACATATGTAGCTGGAGTCATAGACCCGTCCATATATATTCTTTGGATGGTGGTTTGTCCCTGGAAGCTCTTGGGGATCAGGTTAGTTGATATTGGTTTTCTTCCTACGATGGTGAAATCCCCTTCAGCTCCTTTAGTCTTTCTTTTAGCTCTTCCACTGGGATCCCTTGGCTCAGTCTGATGATTGGCTGTGAGTATCTGTGTTTGTCTTAGTCACAAGCTGGCAGACCCTCTCAGAGGACAGCCATACTAGGCTCCTGTCTGGGAGCACTTCTTGGCATCAGCAATAGTTTCTGGGCTTAGTGTCTGCAGGCGGGATGGATTCAAAGGTAGGGAGGCTACATTTTGAAGTTCCTGTGATGGATTAGCCTGACCCACTCATAAAGTTTTGTGGTTTTTCCCCAGGCAATGTTATCGAAGGTCACACCCTGGAGAGTTCAATCAGGATGGGTATGGCAGTGCTGGTTCTTCTGATTCTGCTGACAATATTGGCTGAGGCCTGTTGGAACTATGAGGAGCACCACACGTTGAAATGCCAGAACAGTGAACAGATAATCTGGCAGAATTGACCTTGGAGAAAACTCCATCTTCAGAGATATCCCCTGATGGATGAAGAATATATTCAGGGTTGGGTCTTTTATTTGGGGGGGGGTACTTGGAAAAATGGCTGAACCTCAGTGGGCAAAGAACATACCCCAGATACTAGGAATTCTTTAGGTGCATTGAAACCTTAAATAAACTCATAGATAGTATGTGAGTTTTCTTCAATTTTTTGGTTGTAAATTTTCACTTTCTCCATTTTACTTTAACAGTATGCCTCATCTGAGTCTGTTTTTGTTGATTCTGTAGCCATATTTCTGTACCTTTGGTCTTCACCTCCTTCACGTCCTTCCCCTCTTACTCTCCTGGTCCCTACTATTGTCACATTATTTTCCCTTCTCCCTCTTATTCTCACCTCATTTATGTTTCACCAATACCCTGTAATTTTCACTTTTCTCTTCACTGATTCTTGGGTCCTCATTTTTTTTTTTGAAAAAAGATTTCACTGTATAGTTCTGACCTTCCTGCAACTCAGAGAGACCCCATTATCTCTGTCTGTCAGGTGCTGGAGTAAAGGCATGCACCATTATGCCTAGTGGTACTGCTTTTGTATAAGCATGATACAAGTGCTTAAAATAAGACAACATCTTTCATTTTTCCTTCAGCATCATTTGTATTTATTATGAATAAAATCATAAATTAGAAGTCTTCCAAACAAATTAGAAAATACCATTTCTTTGTTTGAGTTAGCCAATCAAAACAGAAGTCTTTTAATGTAAAGTTTTGTATGTAGAATAATTTTGAAAAATATTTTAATTATTATTTCAGTTGTTTTCTCAATAACTTGTTTAACTATTTTCATTTATTAACATAGTTTTGTTTCTAGGTGATGATTAAAGTGGTCAGTTTGCTATTTGTCTCATCATTTATGAAAATATTACATGTTCATAATACCACAATTACATTATGGTTTTGTTTGGTTTGGTTTAGTTTGTTTTTTTTCATTGTTATTAATTAAATATTTATTTACATCCCAAATGCTGCCCCGTCCTGGTCTCTCATGACAGAGTTTTCCCCCATTGTCACACCCTTTGCCTTGGAGAGGGTAGCCCCCATATTCCTCTACCCTGGGGCATCATGTTTCTACATGATTAGGTACATCTTTCATTGAGGTTTGACTATAGTTGCTATATACGTGCTAGGGGCCTTGGACCAGCCCATGTATGCTTTTTTTGTTGGTGCTTCAGTCTCTGAGAGCTCCCAGGGGGTCAGGTTAGTTGACACTGTTGATCTCCCTGTGGGGTTGCCATCTGTAGGACCATGATAGGATAGCCGGTTTTGGTTGAAGCGCTGGCTGGAAATAGCCCCGAGACCCAATAGGTGTCCATTTCCCGTGAGGAACAGTCATCTATTCCACCAGCTTCCAGAATCTAGGCTCCTGACAAGTGGCATGATCTCCATTTGATCTGCACCTTGTAGTCACCTTTGGCTAGAGAGGTCATGACTACAGGCTTCAGCCTTGAGAGGTTTCGATATTCATGAGTTATCTAAAGGCCACAGAGCGTAGCTAAATTAAGCTATTCCTTCCCAGTCCCTCCTTTTTCCTCCCTCTCTATTTAAGTCAGCTCCCCCTGGCTTAAACTGGGGGGGGGAGGGGGATACACACCTAGACCATCCATTTGCCTAAGAGTTTCATGAATTCATTGTTTTTAATAGCTGAGTAATACTCCATTGTGTAAATGTACCACATTTTCTGTATCCATTCCTCTGTTAAACGACATCTGGGTTCTTTCCAGCTTCTGACTATTATAAATAAGGCTATTATGAACATAGAAGAGCATGTGTCCTTGTTATATGTTGGCAAATCTTCTGTGCAGGAGTGGTATAGCTTGGTTGTCAGGTAATGCTATGTCTAATTTCCTGAGGAACCATTAGATTGATTTCCATAGTGGTTTTATCAGCCTGTGTTTCCATCAATAATGGAGGAGTGTTCCTCTTTCTCCACATCCTTACCAGAATCTGATGTCACCTGAGTTTTTGATCTTAGCCATTCTGACTGGTGTCAGGTGGAATCTCAGGATTGTTTTCATTTGCATTTCCCTAATGACTAAAGATATTGACCACTTCTTTAGGAGCTTCTTGGCCATTCATGTTTGCTCAGTTGAGAATTCTTTGTTTAGCTCTGTACCCCATATTTAAATAAGGCTATTTGGTTGTCTGGAGTCTAATTTCTTGAGTTCTTTGTATATATTGGATATTAGCCCTCTATTGGATGTAGGATTGATGAAGATCTTTTCTCAATCTGTCCTTTGCCATTTTGTCCTATTGACAGTGTCCTTTGCCTTACAGAAGCATTTATTTCTTTTTACAAAAAGGCTTCTGCCTGTTTGTGTTTTCATGTCTTTCTTTAAGGTAATTATTTATATTCCTTTTAAAGGCCTCTACCATCTTTATGAGATGGAATTTAAGATCACAGTCTTGCTCTTCAGTTGTATTAGGATATCCAGTGCTTGCTTTAGTAGTAGACCTCAGTTCTGATAATTAAGTTCTTATACTCGCCTTTTGCCATCTGGTTGGTTGTCTCTGTTGTTTGCTGTCCTGGGTGTCACTGGTTGGAGTGGGCCTCTAGGGAGGTAGGTGGAGCTTTGTTTCATGGGTTTGAGCAGGCTTCCTGGGAGGCAGTGCACTGATTTGAGGTAGAGAGTAGTGCTCTGATTTGCAACTGCAGGTACAGTTACAGACTGTAAGACAGAGCTCCTCCAGGGTGGGGCAGATTCCTGGATGCTTGGCTTGCTGGGGTCCAAGAATGCATGGGGAATGGAGTGGGAGGGTCTCACTTGTATGTCTTGGATTAGAGCTGGTCTTCTGGTGGCAACTGCAGGGTGGGGTGAGGAGCTATGTGCCCATTCATGGCTTGCATTATGCTTTTTTGCAATTAAAATTTTGAAAGAGAATTTTAGAGATGGGAGAGAGGCAGATTTTTTTTTATTCACTGGGTTTCTTAAACACTTCAATTTTTTTTGCAATGTACCTAATTGTTTAGCATTCATAGGAAAAAACACTTCCTAATGTTTTTCAAAGAATGCTGTATTCTTTGTGTGATATCATATCAAAATAGCTATGAAATTATTCGATAAATAGGACAGGTTTTATTTTTTTTAATTATTTATTTTATGTATATGAGTACACTCTAGCTGTCTTCAAACACATCAGAAGTGGGCATCGGGTCCCATCACAGATGGCTATGAGCCACTATGTGGTTGCTGAAAATTGAACACAGGACACTTGGAAGAGTAGTCAGTGCACTTAACCACTGAGTCAAGAAAACCAGCTTGACAGGTTTTATTTTTAATAAAATTATTAGAGCTTAAAATGATGAGACATGACATTGAATATGTTATCTGGAAAATGCTTTTCAAACTTTTGATTAGTGTTGCACAAAACAATGTATTTCATTGTTCTTGTTGAATCAGGTTGAGCTGTCAGAAGCTCGAGACAGGACCAGTATCACTCTCTCTTTCATTTGTATGCCAATACACACATAGAATTTTCAGATCCTTCTCTAGCACCATGTCTGCCAGTACACCATCATGGTTCCTGTTATGATAATGGACTAAGTCTCTGAAGCTGCAAGCCAGATACAATTAAATGTTTTCCTAATTAATTGTTTCATGGTTATGATTTCTCTTCACAGTACTAACCCCTAAACAAGATCCTGTATTACTTTCCTTAGTATGATGATATTCAGTTACATATAGTTTTCTATATATGGAATAATTTTGTTTGTCATTGCTGAGTATAACTCCATTTTCATTACTAGAGAGATGATTCAGAAGCTTGCTGAACCATCTTGCTTTGCTAGAGAATCTAAATTTTTTATTCAGATTCTATGTTAGGCAGCTTATAACCACCTTTACATTCAGATCCAGGAGATATGACACCATCTTTGGCATCTGGCATTCTTGGCCAACCCATCACATTTATATCCACAAAGACACACATACACATAAATTAGAATAAATGTTTAAAAATTCCATTTGTGTACACATTCTATTTTATTTATGTATTGATTAATATCTTAGTTATTGTAAATAACAGGGTAATATATATGGATATTAAAGTATTTCTATTGGGTGCTGAGCTTGATAGCTTGGGATTCTCATTTTAACCATTTAGACATGCCCTCAACTAAAGATGTTTTGTGTCCTTTAGAAATGAAGAAGCAATGAAGATTTCATCAGACACACAAATGTTTATCTCTATGAGTTCTCCCTCATAAGACATACAAACTACGTGCTTCAGCGTTGACTTAGCAGGGAGAAGCAATTTCTGTTTTTTTCTAGAGAGATCAGGTTCCATTCCCAGAATGTATATAGCAACTCACAACTGTCTATAACTCTGATTCCTGTGTTTCAATGCCTCCTACTGGCCTCTATGTGTACCAAGCTTATATGTGGTGAACAAACATATATAAGTGTAAACATACATATAGGGTAAAAATAAACAGATTTTTAGAAAAGTAAAAGAAATAGAAACTAAAATAACTACATAGAAACATGAGAGCTGGGGTTGATTTCAATGTTATATGTTGCATGAGAAAGTCCTTAGGATGAATTCCTAAAACTAAAAACAAACAAACATAAAACCCAAAAAGACAATATAAAAGTGACTGATGAACAGATAAATACAGAATAAAATTACTGTTCTTTTTGCTGTGATAAAACTGAAGAAAATGCAGCCCATGGAAGAAAGAATGGTTTGTTTTAGTTCACACTTTGAGAGAAGACAGGGTATTTTGGTTAGCAAGTTTCCACAACAGGAATTTGAAGCAACTAATTTCATTGTGTTCATAATAACCAAGCAGCAGCAGCAGCAGCACAGCAACAGTAGAAGAGAAAGAGCAAGAAGATAAAGACAAGAAAGAAAGAAAGAAAGAAAGAAAGAAAGAAAGAAAGAAAAAAAGAAAGAAAGAAAGAAGAACGGAAGGAAGACCGGAGACAAGAAGAAGAAGAAGAAGAAGAAGAAGAAGAAGGGGCAGAAGAAGAAGAGTACAATTTATCCTTTCTTTAATTTGAGTCTGTATATGGGAATACTCATGAGAGGGTGGCTACACACATGCACACTATCCAGATTGAGGTCAGAAGACAAGCTCAGACTTCAGTCTTCAGGTACTTCCACCTCTCCTTCATCTGATATTTTGATTCAATGGCCAGATTATTTCACTCACAACTTGACATGTCTCTGCCTGACATCTTACCATGGCAATGCTGGGATTACCAGTGAATCACAGTGCCTAGATTTTCAGTTGAGTTTCTGAAATCCAGATTCAGGTTCTTATACTTGATAGGCAAGTCAGCCATCTCTCCAGCCTTCCTTTGTTTCTTGACACCATCCACATTCAATGTGAATCTTCCTTCTTCAGTTAAACTTCCTTGCAAGTACCCTTTCATACATACCTAGAAGTGTATCCCCTATGTGATTACAAATCTACTCATGATAATCACCACAGGTCTTAGGTATTCTAGGTTGAAAATAAAAAGAAAGAACATGCCTTCCAGCAGCCC
>NW_021616810.1:0-6507 GCF_004785775.1 Grammomys surdaster
AGAGGTTCCCATTGGGGTGTCTCTCCTTCAAAAATTGTTGCTGGGAATCAAAATCCAAGTCTCCTTTTGGCCTTGCTTCTTTTCTGGCCCCTAAAAATCCCCTATTCATTGGCATTTTTCTTTCAAGCTTGGCTGATGTTTTAAAAGTAGAAGGGGCAGTAGCTGAGGCAAAAATATCGTCTATTTCTGTCCTAGAAAGATTTTTATCATGTAAAGGATCCCTTACTTTAGTAAGATCATACTCCTCTGCTCTTTCATCCAGTTCTTGTTATTCCTCATCACTTAACCAATCATCTCCCAGTTGTGCCTTGAGGAGATTAGTGGTAGATGAGGAAGTATTATATGACTTAGTTTATGTCCTCAGAGGAGTTACCTCATCCTCTGAGGGCGCTTCTTCTGCAAAGAATTCCACTTCTGGTTTTTCTTAAAGGAGGTCTCTAATTTGTATCCAAAATGAGAATGCTTGACTCAGGACCTGTCTAGGGCCATGATATTGATAAAACCTCCTCATCACTTGTCTTACCTTTTCCTAATTTTCTAAAGACATGCTTCCTTCCTCTGGGAACCATGGGTTGACACTCAGTACAAAGTCATAAACTGCTGTCAAACTCTTCTTTGAAGTTTTAGCACCTCTACTTTCTAACGAATGATTTAATACCACCAGGAACAAGTCCCTGTTCTTGGAGTGTGAATGCCCCATGGTTTTTAACTTCTTGTTGTCTTAACTCGATGATTCTTTATCTAGGAGTCTGCAGCAATCTGAAGAAGTTCTATCCTTACCTCGAAATGTGTTTTTGTTAGAAAAAGGATTGAGAAAGCTTACCTACTTTGAGCCCCATGTTTGGGCACCACAAAGTAATCATATTTTCAGAACTACAATGCTCATAGAAGAATTGTGAATGTTGTAGATAGCATAAGCTGTAAGACATTGATTATTTTAATCAGATATTAGAAAATGTGATGGCATAAGAGGAGAGTCTTCCCAATACAAAGCTTCTTCCACATCATGCTAGTGTATAGTTAGAAGCAGTGAATGAGCAACAAACAGATTCCAGAATGTTGGCAGCTTAAATGAGAAAATAAAGAGCTATCATCACATGCTTGTTGATTGCAATTTTAGTTTCCAGTTAAAAACTGTTTTTGATCTGGGTCTATTTCTTAGATGCTCATATTATTAAAATGTTATATTATTAAAATGTTATGCTCATATGAAACTCAGAATGGGAAAAGCTCACCATCAAACATGGTCTTAGCTTTTGGTGGGTAACTTTACTTGTAGGATGGATTCTGCTGAAACCAGCATGGACTCCCTCATTTTCCCCCTGCATCTTAGATCCCTTGTCACTGCTTCAGAGATGTACTGCTATGTTTTATTTCTGCTTTTTGAAACTGGAGATTGGAAATACAATCAGCATAAAATGTTTTGAAAATAATTACACACTGTTTTGTGTCATGTAAGGACTTTACCAGCTGGGACATTTTGTAAAGTTACTTGTTAGCTGCTGCCATTTTCTGGCTCTCTCTGCCTTCTTATGGGCATTGAAATTGTTCTCTTCCAGCCCAGTCCTAAGAAAGGCCCATTGAGATTTGCTAACACTATCACGAAAATGATATAATACAAATAGCATTAGCATCTATTGAGAAAATACAGGAAGATAGCCAAGTAGAACTTATGAAAGAAAGATGATACAGTGATACACAATTTCTCTCCCTCCTCACCCCTATTTTTTTATGACTTGATTTCTCTGTGTAAACCCTGTCCAACCTGATTTTGTCTCTCTTTTCTCATCTCTCTCCTCTCTCTCCTCTCTCCCTCCCTCTCTCTCTCTCTCTCTCTCTCTCTCTCTCTCTCTCTCTCTCTCTCTCTCTCCTCAATCTTCCTATAGACCAGGCTTGCCACAAAAACAGGAATCCACCTGCTTCTGCCTCCAGACTTTTGTATTGTTTTGTGGCTAGATTGTACACATTCTAATCGTTAAAGGTCTGAAGGAAAAATATCCTCAGGAGTTCAAAAGTTTTACGAAAATTTGAAAGCCGTTGTTCAAGTGACACCCAAGGGTTTGAACTAATTTTTCTTTTTTTATTTGGGGCCACCTTAGTGTCTCTGACACATGGTGTTTGGAGGGAGTATAAGTAGGACTCAAGGGACTAGAAGAGGGCCTTGGCTTGATTGCATAGCTAAACACTTCTTGCTCTTTTGTGTTAACTGATCTTTATTTCCTTAAGAAAAGGATAGCTGAGAATTTTTCCTGATGTACATGCTAGTCCGAAGCCTCCTTCTGATTAGTGCCTTCAGCTGAGTCCTGACTGTTCCTACTACTTTGTGTCACTGCTGCTGCTATCCCCACATTACTGAACTGGCTTGCTGGTATAGCCATGAAGAGTTTCAGAGTGGATCCAACTGCTGCTGCCAACCTGTGAACAGAGCTGCTCATTAGATGTCATAGCAGATTGGAGTTGCTCCAAAGAACCATTTCGAAACTGGTCCACTTCCTCCATTTCCTTTCTTTTTCAATACATCTGGTGGGTGGTGAGCTAGAACTAAAATTATGAAAGTCATGAAAAACAGGCTTTCAAAAATTACAGTTACACACTGTCTAGTGGGAATACTATTGTATTGAAAGATTAAGTATATCATGCAATACAATAGAAGCTGGTAACATTGTATCCCAGGGACCATGAAATTTCACTCCTTCAGCCATCAGAATATTTAACAAAACTTCAAAAGAAAAATCAGGGACGTTAACACAAGCAAAGCTGTAGCACAATGTTCAGAGTAAACAAAAACAATCACGTTTGGGGCACCACTAGAGGACATCTGTCAAGGTGCTATTTAACAGTTTGAAGCATTCTTCTCATCCACATATAAAGGAACCTGCTGCACAAGTTTACAGATATCATATGACACAGTCTTAGAAGCCTTTTGAGCTGAAGTTTCTGATGAAAAGGTGGTTTCTAAGCCCTGTACTATTGACACATAAATGCTTCATCTTCCCAGGGCTATCATCCTGATAACTAAAAGACAGAAGGATATTTTTTGAGTCAGTTTGAAGAGGCATTTACAATTTTGGCTTCTTCTCAAGTGTCATCAAGTTCATGGTGAATTTCACAAGGATTCTCCCCTGTAAGCCTTTAGCTTAGTTCCTGTAACATGTGTGACAGATAAGTGATTCTTAATCAAGATAAAACTAATTTGATGCCAGAATAATAGTCAAGATTTCATTGAATTATAGATTTTTCAGTCTGTATTGCTAATAACTTATTACAAAATATCTTTATAAAATAGCTCATGATTCTTATCACAAATAAGAACACCTCCAAGAAGCTCTACAGATAGCTATATGTAAGAGTACTGACTGCTCTTAACAATGAACTATATTCAATTCACTGACCAACAAAGTGATTTACAGCTCTTTGTGGCTGAGGTTGTACAGGAACTAACACTTTCTTTTATTTTTTTAAATTTTCACACTATTTTTTAAACAATTATAATTCTGCCAACATTAAGTCTACAAAGACATATCAAAAGACACATCTATCAGACATCTACTGGTAACATTGCTACAGTTATAATCATATTTAAAATTTCTGTTATTATATTGATAATGGCTAACCCCCAAATATAATGATGCTTCATGAAACCTGCTACTTTGGCATGCATTTCCTTCTTTCTTTTTTATACATACTTTATTTATTTTTTTCTCAAATCGTAATTCATTCACAAAGGTGTTGTAAACACGGAAAGGCAGGATGTGGGGAATGGGATGACACTGGAGAGTGGGTGTTTAGGGGGAATACAGATATCTTTCAGAACTGGGTATGGGTTGGGTGAAGGTTCAGAGGACAGGTCACTATGACTCTGCCGATGACTCACTTCTCCTTTTCTAAGGTGGGAAACCATTTTACACTTTTTTTTTTTTTGGTTTTTCGAGACAGGGTTTCTCTGTATAGACCTGGCTATCCTAGAACTCACTCTGTAGACGAGGCTGGCCTAGAATTCAGAAATCTGCCTGTCTCTGCCTCCCAAGTGCTGGGATTAAAGGTGTGTGCCACCACCACCCTGGAGAACTGACACTTTTAATGGATGAGTGCACACAAGTGGATAATTTACTATAACAAGTCAAGTGATAGCAAGGAACGTTAAAACAACACACAGGCATAAATCTGTGATTTGAAGAACAGTTTGTTCTACAAGTTAAGTCTAAAGGAAAAATGGGGCATTAGGCCCATCACTGGTTTTAAATCTAGCTGCAGAAGGCTATAAAGAGGACCTGGGGCAATAGGTGGACTGTTCTGTGTGCCCTTGAGGCCTTCAGCTTCCCTGGTATGAGCCTGGAGTATGGTGGGAAGTGAAAATAAGCCCACTACACACCCTCAAAACTTAGGTACACTTACCAGGGGATACAGGATGGTATCTCATGTACCCTTCAGTATGAGTTCTGGTGGGTGTTGCCCCACAAAGTTATCCAGCTATCTGACCACCTCAGAGGTCCACAGGGGCTGGCCGCCCACTTCACAATATCTCCTGCAAGCCACCTAGCACCCTGAACTGAGGACAAGGACATATCCAAAGAAAGAATGAATATTCCATCCCTACCTGCCCCCTTGACAACCAGGCCCTGGCCTTTGGCTCACAATTCTAAGCATCTACTAAGTCAGCATCTCCAGGGGACCAGGAAACCAGGCAACCATTATGAGCTAATGCCAGCTCCTTCACAATCTCTCCCCTCTCTATAACCCTACACCCCACCTCCACCATACCCCAGTCCTTCACCAACCACCACACAGCACTCAGGGGATGCTTTAATAACCTACATTCCTCCAAAGTACCCCAGTCACTTTCACTATGGATCCTTCTATCCCTTTCCTAGTACACACAAACCTGCCTATCATGTGCTAGGCACACATGAAACACAGAGCTCACAGAAAGGATTCAAGTGGACTAAAGATGACAGACACCTTGACATAAAGCACAATGAGCATTTCTCACTTGTACCACCAAGATACCCGCAGTACAACCTTTGCCCTCACCAACTCCTCTTATACTGATTCACACCAAGAACCTAAGAGTGTGCCCATTAGAAATTCTCAAGGTGTCTTCAAACTTTCTCTCCAATGCTCACTACCACAGGATGATAACTGGATGGCAGCCACATATCTATCTGTCTGTCTATCTATCTATCTATCTATCTATCTATCTATCTATCATCTATCTACCTATTAATCTATCTATGCATCTATCTATCTATCTATCTATCTATCATTTATCTATCAATCTAAAAATCTACCTAACTACCTATCTTTTTATATATCTATCAAAGTATCTATCTATGTGTCTATCTATTTATCTATGAATCTATCTATCCATCTATCTATCTATCTATCTATCTATCTATCCATCTATCCATCCATCTATCCATGTATCCATGTATCTATGTATCTATGTATCTATCTATCTATCTATCTATCTATCTATCTATCTATCTATCTACCTAACTTCTTAAGTAAATACATATCTACCTACTTACCTAGCTAACTACATGAGTATTTGTGGACACATCTCCTACTCTCCGCTTGTGGCTGGCAAATATATCCACTTCCTGGTACATTGTCTAGGGTAGAAGGGCCTCTCTGTTTACAAGATGATGTATGCCATGGTCCTGTGAGAAATGCATTTCTCTGTCCACCAGCAAGCGTTCCTTTCATGAGCACTGAGCATCTCCAGAAGTCCACCCCTTCACTGCCCTTAAGTCATATCATTATTTAACAACCAATTCTGTCAATATCTTTATTTAATAATCAATTATGTAATAAACTATTCTGTCAATTTCTTTATTTAAAAACCAATACTGTCAGTATCTTAATTTAATAATCATTTCTGTCAATATCTTTATTTAAAAACAGTTTCTTTCAATATCTTTATTTAATAACCAATTCTGTGTATATCTTTTTTAATAAACATTTCTGTCAATATCTTTATTTGATAACCAAATATCTCCATGGAATTCTGCGTGAGAACCGGCAGGAGTTCGGTCCCTCCCATCATCTAGGATCCTGAAAAACAGTCAGGATCTCCATAGAGTCACATAGGCCAGGCTATAGGCCTCAGGCCCTAGGGATTTACATACTAATGAAGGCCAGAGGGCAGAACAAATTAAACATTCCTCCCCCAGATCCTCCCCCTTTCTCCCTCCCTATAGAAATCGGGACTGCCCTGAGTTTTGGGGGGGTACACCTAGATCCATCTATTATCCGCCATGGCAATAAACCTTTTTGGAACCAAGGACTTCCTCATGTTACTGGGGCCTGCAGCCGCCAAGGCCCTCAGGCCACTGGAACCATAGGACTCCCTCCCTAATGTGGGACCCGCCATGGCGGCGGAAGCTCCACCGTGGCTTGCACCGCTGTGGCGGCATTCTTAAATTTTCCCCACACTATCTGACACTGAAAATAGTAGAATAGCTTGCACAGCAGCCTGGTCCTGTTAGAGAGCTTTCTGCTGTTTCT
>NW_021616811.1:0-8140 GCF_004785775.1 Grammomys surdaster
TGGTCAAACAGAAAGCCCTGAGGGTTTTAAAGCAAAAGTGGGTGTATAAGCAGCAGCGAGACAACCTTGCCCAACAGTCCTTTAACATGGAGCAAGCTGCGGTTTGGGACCGAGCCTAGAGCAGGTCGCAGGCAGCAGCTCCATACCCAACCGCAGAAAACCAAGAAAAACAGGGACTCCCAGGAGATTGAACTCACGCAGCATCCCAGGTAAGGAAATAGCAGCACTCACCCCAAACAGGGAGCAACAGGGACCCACTGGGACCCAGGAATTCGCTCCTGGCCTGGAGCAGGCTCCATCTGGTCTGGGCCCGAGCACTCGCGGATCCCGGGAGGCAGCTCTGCACCCAATCTCGCAGACTCCAGAGGAAGCGGGGCTCGCAGGACCTCTGTGCCAAGCAGGGTCTTGGGCTAGGAGGTGGCAGTGCTTGCTCCCGAACAGGGAGTGGCTAGGACCCACTGGGACCCAGGAGTTCACTCCAGGGCCCGGAGCGTGGGTTCCTTCCGGTCTGTGCCAGAGCAGATCCCGGGAGTCAGCTCTGCACCCAATCTCACAGAACCTAGAGGGAGCGGGGCTCTCCGTGGCTCAAGCTAGCTCAAGCAGTGTCTTAGGCTAGGAGGTGGCAGTGCTCGCCCCCAATCAGGGAGCAACTGGGACCCACTGGGACCCACTGGGACTCACTGGGATCCAGGAATCCGCTCCTGACCCAGAACCCCGGCCCCTTCCGGTTTCCACCTGAGCACCCAGCACATCTTGGGCCTCATCTCTAACTCAAGCAGCAAAACCCATCCCAAACAGTTCTGACACAACCTAGATAATAGGAAAGACAGGCCCCAGTCAGAGACAGCACTGATAACACAAAGGTGATCCAGATGGCGAAAGGCAAGCGCAAGAACACAAGCACCAGCAACCCAAGGTACTTGCCATTATCAGAACCTAGTTCTCCCACATTAGAAAGTCCTGAACTCCCCATATCACCAGGAAAACAAGAACCAGATCTAAAATCATTTCTAATGATGATGCTAGAGGACTACAAGAAGGAAGTAAATAACACTATCAAAAAACTTGAGGAGAACACAGGAAAACAGGATGAAGTCCTTAAAGAAACACAAAAATCCTTTAAAGAATTACAAGAAAACACAAACAAACAGATGAAGGAATTGAACAAAACCATTCAGGACATAAAAATGGAAGTGGAAACAATAAAGAAATCACAAAGGGAAACTATCCTGGAGATAGAAAACCTAAAAAAGAAATCAGGAGTCATAGACACAAGCATCGCCAACAGAATACAAGAGATAGAAGAAAGAATCTCAGGTGCAGAAGATACCTTAGAAAATATTGACACAACTGTCAAAGAAAATGCAAAATGCAAAAAGTTGCTATCTCAAAATATCCAGGAAATCCAGGACGCAATGAGAAGACCAAACCTAAGGATAATAGGTATAGATGAGAGTGAAGATTCCCAACTTAAAGGGCCAGTAAATATCTTCAACAAAATTATTGAGGAAAACTTCCCTAACCTAAGGAATGAGATGCCCATAATCACACAAGAAGCCTACAGAACGCCAAACAGACTAGATCAAAAAAGAAATACCTCCCGTCACATAATAATCAAGACTCAAAATGTACAAAACAAAGACAGAATTTTAAAAGCAGTAAGGGAAAAAGGCCAAATAACATATAAAGGCAAACCTATCAGAATTACACCTGACTTCTCACCAGATACTATAAAAGCCAGAAGATCCTGGACAAATATCATACAAACCCTAAGAGAACATAAATGCCAGCCCAAGCTACTTTACCCAGCAAAACTCTCAATTACCATAGACGGAGAAACTAAGATATTCCATGACAAAACTGAATTTACACAGTATCTTCCCACAAATCCAGCTTTACAAAGGATAATAGCAGGAAAGCTCCAATACAAGGAGGGCAATCATACCCCAGAAAGAGCAAGAAAATAATCCTTTTCCATCAAACCCAAAAGAAGATAACCACACAAACGATGTCTCCACTATTAGCAAAAATGACAGGAAGCAAGAACACCCTCTCCTTAATATCTCTTAACATCAATGGACTCAATTCCCCAATAAAAAGGCATAGGCTAACGGACTGGATACGCAAACAGGACCCAGCTTTTTGCTGCTTACAGGAAACCCACCTCAGTGATAAAGACAGACACTACCTTAGAGTAAAAGGTTGGAAAACAATTTTTCAAGCAAATGGCACTAAGAAACAAGCGGGAGTAGCCATTCTAATATCGAATAAAATCAACTTTCAACTTAAAACTATCAAAAAGGATAAGGAAGGGCATTTCATACTTGTCAAAGGAAAAGTCAACCAACATGAACTCTCAATTCTGAATATCTATGCGCCAAATACAAGAGCATCGAATTTCATAAAAGAAACCTTACTAAAGCTCAAAACACACATTGCACCTCACATAATAATAGTGGGAGACTTCAACACCCCACTCTCAGCAATGGATAAATCATGGAAACAGAAACTAAATAGAGATACAGTAAAACTAACAGAAGTCATGAACCAAATGGACTTAACAGATATCTATAGAACATTTCACCCTAAAGCAAAAGAATATACCTTTTTCTCAGCACCTCATGGTACCTTCTCCAAAATAGACCATATAATTGGGCACAAGACAGGCCTCAACAGATATAAGAAAATTGAAATAATTCCCTGCATCCTATCAGATCACCATGGTCTAAGGCTGGTCTTCAAAAATGACAAAGAGAATGGAAAGCCCACATTTACATGGAAACTGAACAACACCCTACTCCTTGATAATCAGGTAAGGGAAGAAATAAAGAAAGAAATTAAAAACTTTTTAGAATTTAATGAAAATGATGACACATCATACCAAAATTTATGGGATACAATGAAAGCAGTGCTAAGAGGAAAATTCATAGCTCTAAGTGCCTACAAAAAGAAACTGGAGGGAGCATACACTAACAGTTTGACAGAACACCTGAAAGACCTAGAACAAAAAGAAGCTAATACACCCAAGAGGAGTAGAAGGCAGGAAATAATTAAACTCAGGGCTGAAATCAACCAAATTGAAACAAAAAGAACTATCCAAAGAATCAATAAAACCAGGAGCTGGTTCTTTGAGAAAATCAACAAGATAGATAAACCCTTAGCTAGACTTATCAGAGGGCAGAGAGACAGTATCCAAATTAATAAAATCAGAACTCAAAAGGGGGACATAACAACAGAAACTGAGGAAATTAAAAAAATCATCAGATCCTACTACAAAAGCCTATATTCAACAAAATTGGAAAATTTGGATGAAATGGACAATTTCCTAGACAAATACCAGTTGCCAATGTTAAATCAGGACCAGATAAACCATCTAAACAGTCCCATAACCCCAAAAGAAATAGAAGCAGTCATTAAAAGTCTCCCTACAAAGAAAAGCCCGGGACCAGACGGTTTTAGTGCAGAATTCTATCAGACCTTCAAGGAAGACCTAATCCCAATTCTTTTCAAACTATTCCACAAAATAGAAACAGAAGGTACACTACCCAACTCATTCTTTGAAGCCACAATTACACTCATACCTAAGCCACACAAAGACCCAACAAAGAAAGAGAACTTCAGGCCAATCTCCCTTATGAACACTGATGCAAAATTACTCAATAAAATTCTAGCGAACCGAATTCAAGAACACATCAAAACAATTATCCATCACGATCAAGTTGGCTTCATCCCAGGAATGCAGGGTTGGTTCAATATTCGGAAATCCATCAATGTAATCCATTATATAAACAAACTCAAAGAAAAAAACCACATGATCATCTCACTAGATGCTGAGAAAGCATTTGACAAAATTCAACACCCCTTCATGATAAAGTCTTGGAAAGGTCAGGAATTCAAGGTCCATACCTAAACATAGTAAAAGCAATTTACAGCAAACCAGTAGCCAGCATTAAACTAAATGGTGAGAAACTTGAAGCAATCCCACTAAAATCAGGGACTAGGCAAGGCTGCCCACTCTCCCCCTACTTATTTAATATAGTATTGGAAGTCCTAGCCAGAGCAATTAGGCAACACAAGGAGGTCAAAGGGATACAAATTGGAAAGGAAGAAGTCAAAATCTCACTATTTGCAGATGATATGATAGTATACTTAAGTGACCCCAAAACTTCCACCAGAGAACTCCTAAACCTGATAAACAACTTTAGCAAAGTGGCTGGATATAAAATTAACTCAAGCAAATCAGTAGCCTTCCTCTACTCAAAAGATAAACTGGCTGAGAAAGAAATTATGGAAATGACACCCTTCAAAATAGTCACAGATAATATAAAATACCTTGGTGTGAACCTAACCAAGCAAGTAAAAGACCTGTATGACAAGAACTTCATTCCCCTGAAGAAAGAAATCGAAGCCGATCTCAGAAGATGGAAAGATCTCCCATGCTCATGGATTGGAAGGATTAATATAGTAAAAATGGCTATTTTGCCAAAAGCTATCTACAGATTTAATGCAATCCCCATCAAAATTCCCACTCAATTCTTCTCAGATATAGAAAGAGCAATCTTAAAATTTATTTGGAATAACAAAAAACCCAGGATTGCGAAAACTACTCTCAGCAATAAAAGAACTTCTGGAGGAATCACCATCCCCGACTTCAAGCTGTACTACAAAGCAATAGTGATAAAAACTGCATGGTATTGGAACAGAGACAGGCAGGAGGATCAGTGGAATAGAATAGAAGACCCAGAAATGAACCCCCATACCTATGGTAACTTAATCTTTGACAAAGGGGCTAAAACCATCGAATGGAAAAAAGATAGCATTTTCAACAAATGGTGCTGGTCCAACTGGTGGTCAGCATGTAGAAAAATGAAAATTGATCCATACTTATCTCCTTGTACAAAGCTCAATTCCAAGTGGATTAAGGACCTCCACCTAAAACCAGCCACACTGAAACTAATAGAAGAGAAACTGGGAAAAAGCCTGGAATACATAGGCACAGGGAAAAAGTTCCTGAACAGAACGCCAATGGCCTGTGCTCTAAGACCAAAAATTGACAAATGGGACCTCATAAAGCTGCAAAGCTTCTGTAAAGCAAAGGACACAGTCAACAGGACAGAGCGGCAACCAACAGATTGGGAAAAGATATTCACCAACCCTACATCTGATAAAGGGCTAATATCCAAGGTATACAAAGAACTGAAGAAATTAGACTCTAGACAATCAAAGAACCCTATTAAAAAATGGAGCACAGACCTGAACAAAGAATTCTCAACAGAGGAAGCTCGAATGGTTGAGAAGCACCTAAAGAAGTGTTCAGCATCCCTAGTCATCAGGGAAATGCAAATGAAAACAACACTGAGATTCCACCTCACACCAGTCAGAATGGCTAAGATCAAAAACACAGGTGACAGTACATGTTGGCGAGGATGTGGAGAAAGAGGAACACTCCTCCACTGTTGGTGGGATTGTAAACTGGTACAACCACTATGGAAGGCAGTCTGGCGGTATCTCAGAAAATTGAACATAGCGTTACCTAGGGACCCAGCTATACCACTCCTGGGCATATACCCAAAAGAAGTTTCAACATACAACAGGGACACATGCTCCACCATGTTCATAGCAGCCTTATTTATAATAGCCAGAAGTTGGAAAGAACCCAGATGCCCTTCAACAGAAGAATGGATGCAGAAAATGTGGTACATTTATACAATGGAGTACTACTCAGCTATTAAAAACAATCAGTTCACAAAATTCCTAGGCAAATGGATGGAGCTGGAAATCTCATCTTGAGTGAGATGACCCAATCTCAAAGGAACATACATGGTATGCACTCACTGATAAGTGGATATTAGCCCAAAAGCTCACAATTTCTAAGAATCTTCATATAGACCACATAAAACTCACATAGAAGAAGGAAGACCAAAGTATGAATGCGTTGGTCCTTTTTAGAAGGAGCATCAAAAGTTTCAACCAGAACTCCCAAAGTCTAAACCACCAACCAGAGAGCACAAAGGGAGGGACTCACGCACCTGTATAGGGAAGTGAGGGTGACCTTGTTAGACTCCAGTGAAAGTGGAGGGCCAAGGTCCCCAAAAGTTTGGATCCCCTACTGTGTTGGAATTCGAGAGCAGGGAGATGGGACTGGGAGGATGTTTGGAGCACACCATCACAAAAATTAGGAGGAAGGGGTAGGGGATAAGGGATTTGGGGGGAGAATGAGAAAGGAGACAACATTGAAAGGTAAATACGTATAATACCCAATAAAAACCCCACACAGATAAAGGATTTAAAAAAAAAAAAGAAAGTCTATTTATTTTAAATTAATTTCAAAAGTTTCTAGGAGATGCAAATTGGCTAAGATACTATTTTAAGCTCTCCACAAAAGAATTTTAATCTCTGTTCAATATTCTCAAGAGAGAGGTAAACCCTAACTTCCTCAACAGTTAATTGACAAAAGAGAGGTAATCTCACAAAAAGTAGAAAAAGCTATTTCTAATCGATATATCATATAGTCTGATTAATTGTCAGTGGAGCTATAAAAGTCCTTTGACAAAAGATTATTAATATAGATTTATATATCCTTAAATAAGGCCTTCATGACTCTCTGAGTGTGGAAGGAGCAACTGTTGGCGCTTCTGCCCTGATTTTACAAGAACTCTGAAAAATTGGCTTTAAAAACAAAAGAGGGGGAACGGTACCCCCTCAGAAGGAGTCCCCCTGAAATACTCTCCATCATGCCTTGTTCACTTTTCTCTCTCTAAAGCTGAAAGCTCATGGCAAATCTCTTGCTGACCATGTTGGTGACCTCGGGCACCACCAAGACCAACAAAACTTTGCCACGGATATGGGGAAGGACCCTCCTACCCATAAAGGAAATGCCCCAGTCCCAGTTCCCTTATGGAGCCGAGGACTGATATGCCTGCCCAATACCACAGAAGGCACAGCTAACCGGCTACCACAAATATTAATGAAAAAAATAGATACCCTCACAAAACCAGGCCCAATCATAAATACGACGAATAACAATTTACATCCAGGGAAGAGAAATCTCCCTGAGAATCCCCTTCTTTTTTCTTTCCAGGTAAAATTGAATCACCCGTGATGCCTGCTATTAGAAGTTCTAACCCAGATGGACCAGAAGCCAGGAGCCTCGCCCTTACCCTCACCCCCTACCTTTTCCCACCTGCACAAGGTCCCCTGAAGCTGGGCAACTGCAAGATCCTGCTTGGCAACTGCAGATAGACTCAAAGCAGTGTACCATATCATCTGAAGAATAGCAGGGAGACCATAACTCAAGCAGTGTACCATATCTTCTGAAGAATAGCAGGTTGCAGTCCTCCTCGCCCCCACGAATAACCAGGACCCGCCGGTCGGGTCAAGTGGCACCCAGACGTGGGGCTCGAGGCACGGACCCATCCGGACGGACCCTCATTGAGAGGATGTGCGCACGACATCAAGATTGAACAAGACAGAGATCATCGCCTGTGACCTGTCGTCCACGGAACCAGGTTGATGCTGCCATCAGGAAGGTAGTTGAAGTTCATTACCATCAGCTGAAAATTGCAGAGGATCCAGAAGTGACTCCGCAGGAGACTGACACAGCTGTCAGCTCCCCTGCCTCCCCCTACGGTCGACCCCTAGACTTCCACGCCCTCCAGAAGGGTTCCTGGTATGCCTGGCTTTGCCCTCATTTCTCTCGCTAGAGAGCTTGGCCTCTTGATCACCACAACAAAAATTGGCTTTTTCCTTAACCAAGGCCACCCTTGATATGGCCGCTAACATTGGGGAGCCTTCCTTTATGACAATATTACACCCCAAACTGACAAATGGTTGGTAACTTGAACATTTACAAGAGACTAGGATGGCTGTGAGTTAGTCCAATGACGGGATTATTGTAGGTCCACTTCCCAGGGGCCCACCCAATGCAGCCGAAAAGGAGTGCGTGGTGCTGGGAGTGGGTGCAGCCTACATGGCCTAAGACAGGGCTCTCACCCTCCTTTCACCCACATCAGAGTCCCTTGACGTTGCCCATCGTCGACAGCCTAAAGCCTTCGACCATCGATGTGACTCGTCTCACATCAGTGTTTTGGGGTTGTGAACTTGTCTAAGACCCCCCATAATTAGACATCCAAATTCAAAA
>NW_021616812.1:0-3183 GCF_004785775.1 Grammomys surdaster
AAAAAAGGAATTATGACTTCAACTTAGTAACTATTGTAAAGATTTCTACCAAATGAGATTATGGCTACATGATCAATTCTAGCTGTTTCCTCCCTGTTCCAATTGTGACCATTTCTCAGTTTCCCTTAAAGGCAACCTTAGAATAACCACCTCCATCCCCAAAGCCCAGGAACTGGGATGACAACACTTCATACCTTCTTCAAGCAGAATATAGGCGTTGAGATATTTTTGAAGGGGGGTGAGGGAAGCTAGGGAAAATAGGGAGTTGGGTGGCCTTCAGAAGGCCACCCCAACAATTGATTTAGTCTCTGATGTCTGTGTCCTCACTGGATCTGGCTGAAAGTCCAAGACATCAGTAATTCAAGCAGGTCAGTTGAGCATGTCTGACGATGAGACCCATCAAAGCTATATATTCTGTAATATACAAATCTCAAAACAAAAATTTAGTATCATCAAGATAACTTTTTTGTTTGGTTCTCTGGAATCTAGTTCTTGGAGGGTCTCTCACTATGACATCTGATCAATATTACTCTGGAAGGTGTATAGACACTGATTGCCTTTTCTCAAAATGCAAAGACAAAACCTTACTCCTAAATCAGCTTGTCTTTGAGCCAGTAACCAGAAAAATATTTATATGGACCTCTTTCCTAGAGGAATAATATAACCACAAAACTGAAATTCACACTCATCTTGAAAATTAAAACAATCCAAAAAAATGAAGTAAACTAAAATACTGTATGTGCCTATTCTTAGGCCTTTTCTATTTTGCCAAGCAGGATAATAACCCAGAATTCCCATAAAGCCCACATTAGACAGATTTGAACATCCTGTAAGACCAATCAGAACAATATATCTTTATACCATCTTTACATAAATTAATTCAAACTTTCACTAATACCAGCCTACAAGAAGCAGGTAATTTTGACTTGTTAAGCTCTCTTCCTGAGCAGCCATCTTGTTATACCATCTATCTGTTGAGCTCTCTGACTAGAGCAGCCATCTTCTTATACCATTTATCTATTTGGCTCTCTGCCTGTAGCCATAGACATTTATAATTAACACCCGTTATAATATCTATCTGTTGAGCTCTCTATCTGGAGCCACAGACATTATTAATTAATACCTGAGCAGAGCAGGTAATTATCACTGCTCGCTTTACTTGGGGTCAGTGATTAATTTTCCCTATCCTAGTTCCAAACAATGGGCAAAATTCCCCATGTGATTCGGACACAATCTGTATATACATCTTTCTTAAAAGCAAATAAACCCAATTTTATAAATTCACAGTTCAATCAATCTCTGCCCCAAGAAGTAGACAGCTTTCATTCTCCTGTCTCTGACTCAGAGCAGCCTGCAGTCCCCAAAGCAGGGTACCTCAGAGCCTTCTTTGTTTCAAGTTTCCTGCACTTGAGTCCATGTGACTCCTCTCAGAGCTAACCAGCTACTCACTTAAAAAAAAAAAACAAAACTCTCTCAGGTTAGTAATCTTATATTTCTAGTGGATTCTTGCCCAACATCTTGATTCATCACCTGTTGAAGGAAATATTAAAAATGAACGGCAAGTTCCAACACTATACACAGCTACTCTCTGCCCGGAAGTCTCACTTCCTCTTGGCTAGTCCCAGTTGGCAGTCTTCCCTTCTCCAGTTCACCTGCCTCAGAGCTGCCTGTAACTTCTTAGCTGTCCACCTCTTGTGTTCGGCAGTCCCAGATCCCAGTAACCCAGTAAATCAAAACTCTAGACTCTTATAATTAATCAGTCAGATTTATATATCAGCAAATTCTCAATTTACAAGTTCCCCATGAAATAAATTCAGGGCCAATTGATAATGATACAAGTTGCCCACCTATATTCAACAAGTTACCCCAATTATTCTATCCCTGTATGATATTATAGCTGAATTGTCCTGTTTATCCTCCATTTTCCTTTCCTTCACCTGTGTCACACCTTGTCTCTCCAAATCTTAGCTCCACTTGTGTTTTCCCTGTCCAATCACAGGCTACTTGTTGTATTAATATTTAAATTAATTGGACAGGGAAAATTCTGCTACACTTTAATTTGTAATTTTACTTCCTTCAATAGGTATGTTACCCCTCCAAACTCTTATTTTTCTTCCTATTGCAGGTACTGAGGACTGAACATATAGACTTAAACATCATAAGTGGGTAAGCTCTCCCACCTACCACCAAGCTTCAGGTTTTTCAACCATCACTCCAGCTCATGTGATGCTCTTTAGGAAAGTGCACACATTAAGCATTTGGAAATAGACAACACTGATATTGGATGATAACAAGGTTAAGACGACCTTCTGTGTTTTCAAGGAATACATTAGAGACTCCTTCTAGCATAAAAAGCAAGACTGGCCGATTAGGAAAAAACACACTCCCAAGGAAGGAGGAGGGCTGGAGGAAAGAGATGAGATGGAAAGCTACTCTGCCATAAAGAACCCTGTCTCTTCTTTCTCATGGCCACCCATTTTGGTCTATCTTAATGGGGTTCTTGGTGAAACTTGGATCCTCACATTTACTGGCAAGTACTTTGCCAACTGAACCATTACCCCAACTCTGTGTAGTCTTTTTCTGTACATCATCTCTTTGCTATAGACAAAAGAGAATTGAGACATTTTCTCTCACTACATCTTAGCAAAACTATAAAGATACTGTTTCCTTTTCTGGGGTCAGTCTGTTTGTGGTAACAGTGAGCAATGGACTTCCCTGAGTTCCCTTTAGAGTAATGCAGAGTAGCTTCAATTACAAGTGTCCCTGTGTGCATTGATACATTTGTCCATTGCTACCACTCTACAGCTCTGGACACTGCTCAACTAAGCTCCACATATATTCTCCCTTTACAGTCCAAGATAAAGCAGTGGATGCTCTCTGGAACATTCTAACTCCATTGCAGAGGCCCAGAACAGAATAACAATCACTGATATGCACAATGTATCTGAGGCTTAAGCTGGTGAGTCAAGCCCTCAACACCTACTTTTCAGGTTTCACCTCACAATCCAGGTTTTATTACTATGTGATAAAAGAAACAGGAGACACCAGAACTTGTGAAATGTTTAAATAACTTTAAACTTTACTAAGTAAAAATTGCATAAACACAACCATAAGTAATGAATAGAAAAGTTAAATACAAACTATCACATGTAAAATAGGTTATTTTATAACTGTCAGTATCAA
>NW_021616813.1:0-26857 GCF_004785775.1 Grammomys surdaster
TATATATATATATATATATATATATATATATATATATATATATATATGAAGCTATGTTATTATAAAACTATGGACCCTGAATTTCATACATTCCAGTAATGTATAAGGGACAGTGTGAAAGGATTGATGAGTGGAAAGATAAGTCTGGAAACAGGTACCTTCCAGGAAATACAGTCTGGATATAGGATATCTTGGAAACTGTGTGGTTTGGGAACTGATTTTTAACCCTCTGGAATGCTATTTATTTTTTAAGTTTATTCAATCTTCTTTTTTACACTCCAGATTTTATCCTGCCCACTCTCCACCCTCTACCTTTTCTACACCATCTATACCACTCTAGCTCCCATTCCCCCAGACCTTCACACATCCTGGGGCCTCCATTCTGTTGAGGGTTAGGTGCATCTTCTCTGAACCCAGACCTGCATTTCTCTGCTGTATACATGTTGAGGGCCTCATATCAGCTGGTTTATGCTGCCTGACTGGTGGTCCAATGTCTGAGAGATCTCTGGGTCCTGATTAATCAAGACTGCTGGTCCTCCTACTGTATTGTCCTCTTCCTTAGCATCTTCCAGCTTTTCTCTATTTCAGAAACAGGGGTCACCAGTTTCTGCCTGTTGGTTGGGTATAAATATCTGCATCTTACATTTTCAGCTGCTTTTTGGCTCTTTCAGAGGGCAGTGAGGATAGGTCTCTTTTTGTGAGCACTCCATAGCCTCAGTACTAGTGTCAGGATTTAGTTGCTTTCCCTCATACACTCCCCCTGAGCTGGATCCCATGTTGGTGTGTTGCTGGACCTCCTTTTCCTCAAGCTCTTCTCATTTTTTTTTCTGCAGTTATTTCAGAGAGGAAAAAATATGAGTTAGAGTTATGACTGTGGGATGGCAACCCTATATCTCACATGATACCTTACTGTTGGAGGTGGGCTTTATAAGTTCTAACTCCACTGTAGGGCATTTCATTTAAGGTCCCTTCTTTGGAATCCTTAGAGTTTCTCACATCTAAGATCTCTGGTGCATTCTGCAGTGTCCCCCAATTCTCCTACTTCCTGAAATTGCCTGTTTCCATTCATTTTTTGCCCTCAGGCCTTCAGGTCTTTTCCTTCATCTAATACACATTTCTCTCTTCCCCTCCCTTTCCCTTTTCCTACCCTGGAACCTCCCTCTCTCCCTCTTCCTGTGAATGCTTCCTTCTCCATCTCATTTGGGGTTGAGGTGTCCCCACTTGGCCCTTCATGTTGTTATCCTTTTTTAATTCTGTGGACTGTATACTAGGTATTCTTTACATTTTGGCTAATATCCACTTAGTGAGTACATACCATGCATATCATTTTGGGTCTGAGTTACCTCACTCAGGATGATATTTCCTAGCTCATTCTTTTTGCCTGAAAATCTCAGGATGTCCTTGTTCTTAATAGCAGAGTAGTATTCCATTATTTGAATGAACCACATTTTAAAAACCATCAGTACCCTGCTACCACCTAAAAGAGAGAATCAGACAAAGCTGTCTAAAATTTAAGAAGAGTACCCACTCTTTAGGCTCAAATGAATAAATAAGAAAAAATTCATTTAAAACAAATTTTAGATTCCTTTAGGGTCAAAAGTTAGAGAAATTAAAATTTATGCTTTGGTTTTACTTCTCTTTAGAACTTATTTAGCTTGTATTATCCAATGGAGTAAGTATGTGAGTTTGACCTCTGACCACAGGGAGGCAAAGGACACTTTTATATGAGAAAATATGTGTGTGTACTTGCTTCTAGCTTAAATCTAGACACATGCCACTCTACAGGAGTATAATTTTTGCCTTGTAGAAAACTTTGTAATATTTATATATTATTTAGTTCTCCAGGCATATTTCTTTTAATTGCATTTGTCTTGTGATGTAGTTGTGTGCAGTGCAAGAATATTTTCTTTTTTCTTTTCTTTTTTTTTTTTTGTCTTTCGAGACAGGGTATCTCTGTGTAGCCCTGGCTGTTCTGGAACTCACTCTGTAGACCAGGCGGGCCTCGAACTCAGAAATCCACCTGTCTCTGCCTTTCAAGTGCTGGGATTAAAGGCATGCGCTACCACCACCTGGCTGCAAGAATATTTTCCATTTTAGCAATTAAAGTCTATGATGCTCCCATACCATTGAACATAAATCAAATAATCATCTATCAATTATAGTTTTGATAGCAAATAGAAATCTTTACTACTTACTTTATATTATACTATATTTGATATAGGACAGAAAAGTATAGAATCTTGTTTACTGAATTTTGAAATACTGGTTAATTTCTCCAATAATATAGATTATCATATATGTAATAATATGTTATAACATATATAATAATATGTTAACTTGGGCCTATTCATTCTTAGATTTACAAACTGAATTTTCAATTTTTGAGGTGTATGTGTGTGTGAATCTGAGTATGTCACTTGAGAGCTACAGAGGAGTCTTCTACCTCTACCCATATGGTGTCAAAATATGTGTGATTAGAAACACATGTGTTCATTTTTCTTCCTTGTGAAGTTCACTAATCATTGGAATAACAAAAGTGCTTCCTTTTCTCACCCATCATGGCTATAAAGCTCCTCTTATGGCTAATGCTCCAATTTTGGGACAGCTTTCTGTGCAGATGCTACTTGATCCACTATATTATTCTTGCTTTCATGGTGGTGTGGTAGAGTTTAATAAGGAAAGTGGACATTAATATAACAAATAATTTTGAAAACTATCAGTCATGTGTGAGTTAATTATAAACATGTGTCAATTATGTATGTGAAAGGTTACTAAGTATGAAAGTTTCAGAGAGCTACCTATCTACTTTGTTTGCTGTTCCTAACTTCATGCAAAGTTACAGATATGAAGCAGTAGCTGTTGACTCTCCAAAAGACCCACAACCTGCTCTTCTGGAGATCAGATAGGGATATGATAAGCACCAAATTCAGTCCTGTAGGAATTTCCAACCTTGCCTTTCAGCTGCAGCTAATAATTCTAATGGTATCTTCGGGATTTCAACTAATGATATTTTTAGTACTGAACTACACTTTAACTATACTCTCAAGCATACAACTAATATCTTGGGGAGTGTAGATATGAGAGTTCATAAAAGATCCTCCTATCAAGTTCATAACTGTTTCCATTCCGACATAGAAGAACAAGGAAAGTCAAAAGACACTCAGATGAGTATCCTGGCTTTTCCACCCAGAATGTTACATGCAGCAGCTCTGTCTTCAGACATGTTATAAAGTTATGTATTATAAGGACTAATAGAGAAAGGATACATAAATGCAGATATGTTACAAATATGGACTCTGAGTTTGATACATTTCTATAATCTAGAAGAGCCATTGTTAAATGGGTGATAAACAGAAAAAGACCTTTGTAAACAGGTACCTTCATGGGAAAGCCCTGTGGAGAATGGGCAAATCACTGATCTTGAAACTGATTTTTCACCCACTTGAAAGCATTTTAAAAACCTTCAGTACTCTTGCTACCACCTAAAAGGACATGGAGAGTCAGAGAAAGTGTTCAGAGATGTAAAATAATCAGTCTTTCAGCTCAAATTTTAAATAAGACTAAATTCCAGTAAAACAATTTTAAGGAATCCACTTGTTAGAAACTTAGATTACTTTACAGGCCACAGTTAATGAAATTAAAATATATGCTGGGTTTTATGTCTCCTTAGAAATTGTTTAGCTATGCTTTAGTATTGTAGGTTGACCCCAGGGAGGCACAGGACCTCTTTGAGTTAGAAAAATCATGAATGTGCAGAGCAAGGTCATTTTTTCCACTGTAGCAATTAAAAACTATGTTTCCATACCACTGAACATAGGTCAAAAACTCATCAATGATAGCTTTCATTGCAAATAGAAATCATTACTACCTTACTTTAAGTTATAATGTATTTAATGTAGGGCAGAAGATTAGAGAATCTTATTTCAGATTTTTCAAATACTGGTTAAATTCTGTAATAATATAGATGAATCTTCATTTGGGCCCATTCAGTATTACATTTACAAACTGCATTTTCAAATACTTTGTTATGTTTATGTGTGTGTGAATATATTTCTCGGAAGAGTTGTGTAAGAAGCTGGCCTTCTACCTCTATCTATATGGTTTCAGAATGTGTGCCATTTAGAAACAAATGTGATCATTTTGCTTCCTGCTTAAGTTCACATGGTTTTGATTTTGGGTATCTGAGCATTAGGGTAACTAAAATGCTTGATTTTCTCATGATCATATTAGCACAGCATTTTCTGTCCTGTTAGCTAGATTTCAATATCCTTAAAACCTGTTTTAGAATTTGGTCAGAGGTATTTTGTGACACCACAATTTCATGTAGAACAGCATCAGTTGGCTAAATATTCTCAAAATATCAAATGAAACATACAAATATTGCAAATTCTGGAATGAAAATACGGATGTTATAAATGGAGATTAGAATAATCATAGGGCTGCCACAGGCCACAGGTCAACAGGTTCAGCTGTGTTGCTCTCATTCAGCTTTTTTCTTGTTGTTGTTTTGTTTTGTTTTGTTTTTGTTGCTGCTGATTTTGTTTTGTTTTTTAAGATTTTTTTCCTGTTATGCTATATCTTTCTGGAAGAGATAACGCAGAGTCAGCAAAATCAGCAGTAAGGTGCACATGAAAGCTGAGAGTCATATTTATTATGGTCCATGCAGGAATGAAATTTTTCTTCCAGATAGCTATGATGTATCCAGAAAGAACCAGATACAGGGCAACTAAAGAAGAGAAAAGGTTGGCAGCATGTATTTCCTGGAGTACGTATTCAACTTCATTGTTTGTAAAGAAAGATTATTGAGAGGGAAGAGATAGTTGAATCAGCAGGAGAAATTCCCTATTCTCAGTTCCCTATACCAGCTCCCGATATGAATAAAAGATTCTATCCCTATGTGAAGTTCAGGCTTTAAAGTATGAGGCCATTGTCCTGGGACTTCTACAAGGAAGCAACTTGCTTTCAAGTTCTATCTTGGGACAGAGACTAGGGATGTGCTCACCCATTCTCAAAATTGGGTTATCAAACTGCTATGTTAATAAATGTTCTCAGCCTCCAACCTCATAATAAAACACTTGCATCTTTTTAGATTTCAAAATTCTGTGGTTTTTTTGAAAATGCACAATACTTGTGCAAAGAGAGCAATCCAACATACAAATGAGGGATGCTTGTGAATGTGCATATAGTGTAGAATACTGTTCAAAGGTAAATGCCTTTTAGTATTATGTAAAAACTCTGAATTTAGTATAAGAATTTAGGTATATTCAGAAAAAAAATTTCTAAAGGAATATTCAAGGTAGCCATCTAATCATCTTTTTTGGAGCATACTAATAGACATAGATATATTAAGAAGCACTATAATGCAAGGATTCAATAAATACACATGTGGAAGCAGACATAGGAACATCATGAACAGGGAGCAGGAGGAAATATTTGCAAGATCAGAGACACCATCAGAGAGATTAAGAGAGAAACAGAGGATCTCAGATAAGATGTTAGGATGTAGGACCATAGAAACATAAATAGGATCAGTTCAAAGATACCACAGACTTACTTTGCTCTTTCTCAATGTAGTTATACGAACCTCACAAAGAGTCAGATTGTAGCTGCATTTGAAAGATCAGTGTCACAGTCTAGAAGTCAAAGGTAGTGACAGTTTCAGAGCCTTCATGCTCTGATTCTTCTCCTCCTGATTCCTGTAAAGGACCTGTCGTCCTATGAGAAATACAGGTATCACATTTGGGTTGTACCTCCCTTGTCTTAGTCATACAGAAATGTGTATTATGTAAATATTCTTGATTTCAAGCTTTAGTTAGTTAAAGAGATTAGGTGTGTTCTGAAATTTTGCATCTATAGGTCACCCACTGTGAGCAATGCTTTGGCAGTGAATGTACTCAGCTTTCAAACTTGCACTCTCTAAAATCCAAGATGTAACTAACAGATAAACATCCTATCATACCCAGAAAACAAGCAATCTTGGGACACTGACGCTGACCGGCTGTTGCTATTAATATTCACAGATGTTCAAAAATCCAAACTTTTTTACGCTGTCATTGTCCTTTGGCAATTACAAATTTCTCATACATATTTATATTTCTATCTCAGTATTTCTCTTACTAACAGTTCAGGGTGTTGATCCATTTGGGGAAATTATTACATCATGGACACTAGGTGTCCAGCTTAAAATTAAATCCTGAAAAAGTAAGAAGTGACCAGTATCTTTTTATTAGCATTGTGACATTATCTATAAGGTCTCCATAGTATTTCATGGATATTTAAGAAATTATAATACTTTTTCTGACATATTTTTGTGAACTGTAAAAACCTTGCAACCATATATATTTGCCTTATTTATAATAGCCAGGAGCTGGAAAGAACCCAGATGTCCTTCAACTGAGGAATGGATTCAAAAAATGTGGTATATTTACACAATGGAGTATTACTCAGCAATTAAAAACAATGAATTCGAGAGGTTCCTATGTAAATGGATGGAACTAGAAATTATCATCCTGAGTGAAGTAAGCCAATCACAAAAGAACACACATGGTATTCACTCACTGATTATTGGATATTAGCCCAGAACCTTGAAATGCCCAAGATGCAACTCACAGGCCACATGAAGCTCATAAAAAAGGAAGACCAAGTGGGGGTGATTCAGTTCTTCTTAGAAGGAGCAACAAAATACTCAAGGGAGCAAATATGGAGACAAAGTGAGGGACAGAAACTGAAGGAGGGGCGATTTGAAGACCTTTTCACCTGAGTATCCATCCCATGTGCAGTCACCAAAGGTAGATGCTGATGTGGAAGTCAGGAAGTGCATGCCGATAAGGGCCTGATATGGATGTCTCCTCAGAGGCCTTCAAGAGTCTGACATATTCAGAGGCAGATGCTCACAACTAGCCATTGAACTGATCATGAGGTTCTCAATGGAGGAGTTAGAGTGAGGACTGAAGGAGCTGAAAGGGTTTGTGGCACCATGAGGAGAGCAACAATACCAACCAACCACAGCTCCCAGGGTCCTAACCCCCAGCCTGGGAGCACTTATGGAGGGATCCAGGGCTTCAGCTAAATATGTAAAAGTGGTTGGCCCTGCTGGGCACAGGTGGAAGAAGAGATCCTTGACCTCATGAAGGCTGGACGCCCCAGGGGGTGGGAATTTTGAGGGTGGGGAAGTGGGAGTGGGGGGGGGTAGGTGGGGGTTACATCCATGGAGAAGAAGGAGGAGGGCTAAGGGGATGGGGGGTTCCTGGGTGGGTGGGGGATGTGGTAAGGGGATAACATATGAAATGTAAATAAAATATCCAATAAAAAAGAAAAAAGAAAAAAAAAGAAAAAAAAAGAATATTTCTGGATCTCATTGCAAATACACATAAAATAGTCCATATATACAATATACTGTTAGGAATAAACACAATATATGAACTTTTTATCAAAATTGATTTCTTAATATTATTGTGATATTTTATGAAGAAACTTCTGAGATTATGCAAATTGATTACATGTTGAGCAGGGCCTGGACAGAATATTTTACATTAGAATACAAGCATCTAATTGTGGATACACTATAAGATATGAATGTACTAGGGAGTGCTATAATAAGAACATAAAACAGATTCACTTAGAGAAGCAGACACAGGCACATCACTATCAGTCAGCAGGAAAGAATAATTGAGAAATAAGATTCACTGTCCGAAATCGTCACATTAAACTGAGGCTCTCAGGCAAATGACTTAGATCAAAGAAGAAGTACCCATAAATGGGATCAACATCACATGTCAGTGATTTGCTACCTGTTTGCCAATGTGGAGAGAAATGCGTGCAGAAACAGATTACCTGCAATGCACTTTCAATTTTGTGCTTCAGCCAGGGAACCAAGGGAGGGAGGAGGGATGAATCAGTAGCTCTAATATTTCTGCCTAGATGTGGGATCTCTCTCCTGATTGGATCTGTTTCCATTCTCTATTTGAATACAAAACCTCCATCAATTAGAAGCAAGGAGAGCAAATAAATTTCTCTGCAGAGAGTGATTTGATCAGTCAGGCTGCTGGCTATACTTCAGGACTTATCTGCCGCTGATATAGCCCACTCTGACTGTATGGTTCTCAGGAGACAGAAGAATGCTTCTGTAACTGACAGGAGACAGAGTCAGAGTAAACCTTCAAACACACTGATTGTATTTGATTCTTTGACTCCTGTAAAGGAACTGGGGTCAAGGTGTTTGATTCCTTTGATGATATCAATGCATCTTGACCTGAGTTTCTACAGCTTGGTGTTGCATACTGTGCACATCTTGGTATTGCATATTGATAAGAAAGAAATGGACACAGTAATTTTCATTGTGTCCCTGTACTAGTGGAAACCAAGAGACTTAGTCCTTTCATGTTATTTCCCTTCTGTGTTTAGCAAGCAGCTTTCCACGGCAGATCATGGATATTTTTGAGATATTACTACTTTGACTAGAGAAATCCTGACCGTAGTAAAGATCTTAAAATTGTATGTGTTTCAGTAAATGTTATATCCTCTTTGCAACTACATATTAAATGTTCCACATACACCAAATACCTTTAGGACTATCCAGATTATATAAACATTGTATTAAAAATGAATTCCTATTAGTATTTCCTAGATTCAGGAAGACACTCCAGAATTTTATCATGCAAACTGAGTACATGTGGGCCAAACATCAATGGAAAATTACAGCTTTTACAGCAATCCACTTGCAATTTTTCAGCTTCCATAACAAAACCCAGGGAGTAGGAGGGGGAGAAATGAATCAGCAGCTCTGTGATAGATCTCCAAGGTAACTGAAGTATCTGATGCCCATACCTAGATAAGATATCTCTCTCCAGATTGGTTCTGATTCCATTCTCTATTTCAATACACAAAATCCATCAATTAGAAGCAAGGAGAGCAAATAAATTTGTCTGCAGGGAGAAATTTGTTCAGTCAGGCTGCTGAGTATAGTCCAGGACTTATCTGGTCCTGGATATAGCCAGAGCCAGATTGAATGGTGCTAAAGAGAATGGAGGGTGTTGTGAAACTGTAAAGAGACCAAGCCAATGGAAAGATGCAATGATTGTGCTTGTTTGTTTCGGAGTCTCCATGCTCTTTTCTATTGCGTCCCCATTTTGTCTGCTTTCCAAATTGCTTGTATTGTGAACTCTCCAAATAGCCTTTCCTCATATATTGGTATCTAATAGAGTATCCTCCAAGAGATTCTGGAAGACTAAGTGCAATTTTCCATCCATGTCCTGCCCGCTTGCACTCAGTTGGAATGAAGAAATTCTGGAGTATCTTCCTGAACCTGAACAACAATAATAAGAATTCATTGTTTAATAGAATGTTTATATAATTTGGATAGTCCTAACAATACATGGTGTATGTGGAACATAAGTATAGTCACCCTATAGGAAATTCAGGTATTAGCCTTGGGGTGTGATTTCCTAGTCTCAGTCATGCAGGGCTGTATCTTCTGCAAAGAATATACAAGATTCAAGCTTTAGCTTGTGATTGAGAATAGAAATTTTCTGACAGTTTTACATCCTTAGATCAGCTGCTGTGAGAACTGTTATGGCAGCAAATGTTCACAACATACCAAAATGGAGTCTGAAAAAATTAGATGGAACTAACAGACAGAGATACTACTATAACCATAAATCAAACACTCTTGGAACAGAGATGTTGGTAGGATGTTACCATTAATGGCAAAAGACATTCAACAATACAATCCTTTATTATTATGTTGTTGTTCTCATATTTTAGTAGATTTTCCAGCATTTTTGTTCTTCCAGGTTAGTCCTTTGCTAACAAATAGCTCAGTGGAATCATATGCCCTTTAGGAAAATCAATACATCATGTCATGATCATCTCAAACTTTTTATTATACCATGGAAAAGGCAGAAATGGACTAAGTAATTTTCATTGTGTCTTTATACTTTTGGATAACTATAGTCCAAATATTTCATGTTAATTTCTTTCTGTCTTTAGAGACCGGGTCTTTCTCATATAACCAGGATATTTATGAAAATGTATTACTTTGGTTAATACATTTCTGACAGTAGAAATTGCATTACATCTGTGTATGCATCAGAAAATGCCATAGTCTTTAATACTACATGTTACATGTTGCACATACACCATGTTTGGTTGTGAATATTCACTGCAGATAAACATTGTTTTTAGCACTGTATTCCAAATACTATCGTGCTGATGTTTGAGATACTTTAGTATTTTATGCAAACAGAATATCAGTGGAACAGTTCATAGGCAGAATATTGCATTTAGTATTCGAACATTGCTTTTAAGACTATTCTATTAGACATTTTTCTAGGAAAGGATATAGTCAAAGCATACAACAGAAACAATTGTTAAAGAAGACACAGACATATCCCAATTAGTCAGCAGGTAGCAAAAACTACAATATAAGTGTCACAGTCTTTGGGCTCATAAAGGAAAAGACACTTTCTGACAAACTGCTTGGATCTAGACAAAAGTACTCAAAATTTGGGATAGGCCCAGGGATCGACTGACTTTTTTTTTGGTGGTCAGTGTAGAGAGAAGGTAAAAACAATTTTTCCAACCATACACTCTTGATTTTTGTCCTTCATTCTGTGAACCTAGAGAGTAGGGTTTGAGAGATGAATAAGCAGCACTGATGGAGATCTCCAAGGTTACAGCAGGTTTTGATGTGCATGCCTAGACATGAGATCTCTCCCCTGATTGGATCTGAGTCCATTTTCTATTTGAAAATACAAAATCTGTTAATATGACAAAAGGAGAGCAAATAAATTTGCCTGCTGGGATGGATTTGATCAATCAACCTCCTTGCTGTATTCCAGGACTTATCTGGTCCTGTTATGACCAAAGCCTCATTGTGTGGTACAAAATGGCAGGAATAGTGCTTTTGTAACTTACAGGAGAAAGAGAAAATGGAAAGCTACAAAGAAAGTGAATGTTTGTTTCAGAGCCTACATGCTCTGATCCATTGTTTCCAAGTTCCTGAACAGGGATTGTCAACACATGTGAAATTCAGGTATCAGATTTGGTGTGCAAAGTTTCCCTTAGATGTACAGGGCTTTGTCATTTTCAAACAAGATATGAGATCCAATCTTCAGCTTGTGACAAAGAATAGGGTATTTTTGATATTTTCACAACCTTATGTCATCTACTGTGAGAAGTGCTGCCGCAGCAAAAGTTCTCAACCTACCCTCAAGGATTCTCTGGAAAGTTTAGATAAAACTAACAGACACAGATACTTCCTTACCCAGGAACCTAGCACTATTTGTCCAGTCTTTCTGGAAGCGTGTTATCAATAATATCAAAAGATATTCAACAATACAAACAATGTTTATAGTGTTATTTTATTTAAAATTTATTAGAATCTCTAGAATTTTTTTTATTTCATGTCAGTTCACTGGTCACTACATGTTCAGAGGTGTTATGAGCACTTTAGAAAGATCAACACATGTTCTTATGAAGATTTTCACACTGGTATTACATACTGTGTAATAAAGAAATATATACAATTATTTTCATTGTGATCTTGTAGTAGTGGAAACTTAGACACCTATGCTTTTCCTGTCATTTGACTTCTGTCTTTAGAGTTTTTGTTTCTGTAATATATTCTGGATTTTTATGAAACTGTATAACTTTCATTCAGATATTCATGACAGTAGTATAGATATAACAACTTTATATGGGTCAGAAAATGTCCTGGGCTATTTACAACAATATGTTAAATATTTCCACACACCAAGTATTGTAAAGAATATCCAAAGAATGTAAACTATGTTTTCAACACTGAAATTCCACCTCATATTTTGCATATTTATGAGACATTCCTGCATCAAAAAAAAGTATACATGGAGCATGGCATGGGTAAAATATTGCACATAATATTCCTATATCTCTTTCAGCATACATGATAATACATTATTGTATTATAAAAATGCTATAATCAGAGCATACAACAGTAGCAATTGGTGAGGAAGATGTGTACACATCACAAGTCTTCAGGAAGTAGCGAAAAGTGCATGATAAGAGTCAAAGTCAATTGGTTCAAAAGAAATATCACATCTCTGACAACTTGCTTGTATCTAGGAAGAATGAGTCATAAATTGACAGATACAGTCCCACCATTCCACTGATTTGTTCTTCTGTTGGTCAGTGTAGAAAAAAGTAGTAAAATGTTTTTTCTGATGTCCATTATCAATTTATCCTGCTTCATTCAAGGATCCCAGGGAGTAGAGGGTCAGTTCTGAATCTCCAAGATTACTGCAGAAAATCAATGCTCCATATTTATATTTTCTAAAACATCCCCAATGATGTCATTTACATCAACTTCCAATGGATATACCAATACAAGTCATTATTGGATTATCTTTAAAACTGCAGATAGTCTAAAGCATTTAGTAACTGTACATCTTGAATTTTCAAATACGTTTTTGGAATATTATTTCTACAACTAAAGGCTGACAAGAAGTTCATAGGAGACTTACATGATAATCAATATACATGAAGAAATTACATCCCTAGATTGGGAAAATAGCCAGTGATATTTGCTCAATATGCTAGTACTTTTCCAACATGAAATGTCAAGTAATTTACACCTTTCCTATTAGTTAAATATGAGATCCACTGTTCATGTTTGAACAAATAAGACTGATAGAGAAAACTCACATACCATGAAGTAGTTTACTTGCAGGAAAGATGGAAAAGTTATTTCTGAGATGTGTACATTCAGACAAGACTCAGTCTGAAGTAGTACTGGTTTTCTGACATACTGACAATAAATGGTAGCAAGTTTGTTTTGAGTACAAAGTCAGCAGTGTCTATAATTAAAGAAAAAGTGCAGAAAGTGTCCTGAGTGTGTAAAGAGGGAAGGTTTTGTTTCTTTGTAGGAAACATTTTTTGTGGGCATGGGGAATTAAACTTTTTTGGAAAAATAATAGAAGCTCATACAAGCTAGTCTTATTCTTCCATTGAGACCGCGGGAAGAGATACATGAACATGCTGCCTCAAAGTGTTAGTACCACAGTGCTGAGATGAGGATCTGGGCATTTAATTTTCTGTCAGCTCCATTTTGGATAAAATGTATGACATCTAAGAAAGGAACTGGGTTCATCAGGACAAGGGCATGTGTGGGTGGACTGTCTGGCAGATAACAACTATGTAGATGCAGCCACTATGCATGTGCTGTTGCTGTCTTTTGCCTTTATTTTCCAGTGGACAAAGAATTTTTCTGGCCTTAGGAAGGATAATGGTTTCTGGAGTTGCCCATGGTATTCTGGGAGAAATGAAGTGGTAAGAAAGAAAAGCAATAATGCTGAAGGATGTGGCTTCATTTTAGAAAATTGAATGAATATATGAAGATATGTGTTCTCTCCACAACACAAGAGTCTGTCCATAGGGAAAATGAATTTGCTTTGTCTAAAAGAGATTTATGAGTTTCTCCAGACTTGTGCCTATAGCTCTGAGATTACTACAATTAGTAAACACCTGTTATTTGAAATAGCCTAGGTAAAGGTGCTAGACAAGCAACTCACATTAATAAACAGAAGAAAAGAAAGATCAGCCTGATGCATTGGGAAATTCAAAAGTTAAGTAGTCACTGGGTCTTATTAATTGACCTCTTCCTAACAAACCTAACCAGTATAACTTTTAAGAAAATCTAAAGAGATAGAATAGTGGTGTCTGCTTTGTTTTGGGAGCCATCTTGAACCAATTTATTCACTTTGTTTTCATTTTCATTTTCTAGTTGCCAAGACCAAAAATAAAATCTGAATTTATTCCAGAAAAAACATTCTTTGTATAAGAGGAAGCATTTCTTGAGCATCCCCTTTAAGCAATAGAGGTTTGATCCAGTTGTAGGTATAACCACTTGATCCTACAAGTTCAGGAAAATCAGAATATGTCAAGTACTGTGGGTTTAAAGACAGACTGCTAGGTTATGAACACCTGGTGAATTTCTGCTCCTTAATTATTGGTTTTCATGTTTAAGAGTGATGTCTACATAGCTTCAATAGTCTTCTGTTACTAACACTGCCTTTCTAATTGAGACATCACCTTTTAGCATACCTCTAGTGTGGTATGCTACCTCTATAGGCAGAGCTTCTCCAGTAGTGTGAATTCACTGTTATCCTAATGGCAATAAGAATTCTTGAAAATGTCTGTATATCATGCTATGGATTCCTCTATTCTAATGATCTTTTGGGATATGAACACTTTCCTTCAAAAGCAGAACCCCTCCCTACCTCTTTGTTTGTACCTATCCTTGTTGAAGCTCTTCCCTGCCCCTGCATCTGTGACTGCTTTCTGTATAGAACTTGACTACACTTTGTGTAAGCATTGTAGTCATAGTGTAGTAAAAGATTATAGGGTTATGGATATTAATAGGCAATTCATTTTTAAACCAGGTCACTTGTGGACAAATTGCATTGGCCCAAATGCAAATAAGCCATTTGTGTGAAACCTTACCCTAAGTTTGAAGGAGCTGCATGTAAATAGCTTCTCTTGTCTAGTCTCTCACTGTGGGCTAGGACACAGATTTCAAACATGAAATGTTAGCAGTTGTCTTCCAGAAAGACTGTGAAGCTGCTCACCTGGGACATGTTAAGTATATGGTGAGCACCAAATACAAACTAATGTATAAGCAACAGCACTACAGGTCAGCTGTGGCTTTAAATTCTGTGTTCCAGGAATATCTGAAAATGAATAACTCTAAACCATTCAACTGAAATTGTAAGTACTATAGGTGTAGCAACTTGTACAAGACCATCGTAGCTTGGTTTTAATTATTGTTTTCTTTCCCACAGAGTGGAGCAAGGAGAGCCAAGATACCCTGAACAGAGTATCCAGCCTCTCCCTCCAACCTGTTATATGCATTTCTACTCTAAATTAACAAGGGCTTTGAGAGTTATCGTATATGTATATAATGTATACATTTATGTGTGTGAATGTGTTTGTGTGGGTGTCAGTGTATATATGTGTTTGTGTGTGTGTGTGTGTGTGTTTTGTTCTGAAATGCAGAGGAAGGCTCCATATAAGCAGCTATTGGAAAGCCACTTTCCCTGCTAAGAAGAGACATTCCAATGAAGCCTTTGTGTTGGAGTTCTCATACTATGGTAAGTAGCTGATCACCTATGCTTTGCAAACCACAAATCAATCCTCATTTATCTTCAAAGAAAAATTTGGTAGAACTTTATATTAGTTTTCCAGTGTTACCTTAGATGAAGCTTAGACATTATTTTTTCTGATGAAGGTATGGACTTTTTAGAAACTATTGAGGTTATTTGGAAGGTGACAAAGTATAGGATCAGTTTCTGAAGAAACAATTGCACAATTAGTGAGGAGAAAATATCCACACTGCCATAAAAGAACAATCACACAATTCTAGGAAGCACAATCCTTCTTGTCTTTTTTATTTCTCCTAGAAGTGAAAACCAGCTGTGAATTCCAATTATAGTAGTCAGGGTTCTTTCAGGCCCATTGTTCAAAGTGGGCCCTTGAGAATTCATGTCAATAATGTCTTCATCCACATTTTTTCCGTGATTGACATTGAGATTTATTCGTTTGAGTATAGGTCTTTCAAACTTATGAATGGAGTATTCCTGAGACCTAAACTTCAGGGAATTTGTTCATGTAAATGAAACCTTACGTTACAAGCTGTCCATTAATTGAGGTATTAGGCACTTAAAACAGTGTTGAATTAGGGCATGGGGTTTCTAACAAAATATTTGCATTTTTGATGTGTTCTTTTTAATGATAGTTCAGAGGCCTTGCTTGTATGAAGGGTAATGACATGTCAATACTTTGATGCCAACAATATAGTAAATGTCTCTGTAGTAAATCACAAGATGGAAGTCTTTTCCCATGTTATATGTTGTCACAGTCCTTCCTGAAGTGTAAATATTTGCCATTTTCTCTGAGAGTTACACTTTAGAGAAAAAAACGTTTTTGAATACCTACTGGAGTCAATGTGTGTTATGTTTCCTGAATTAACAAATTTGTCACTAGGTAAGATGAGAGCTCTGAGTGATATGATACATCTGTTTAAAGTTGAAAATTGCATGAGAAAGTTGTACTAGGCTGAGATCTTTGATATTGGACTCTGACATAGTAGGCGAATTAGATAAAATGTGGAAAATTGAGATTTAGACTTGATTTTTTTGTTTTAATTTTAGTTCATGGTAGACAAAATAGAAGAGGTCCAGATCATATAAATATTAAAGAATATAACTTGGTACCCAAGTCCTGGAATCCTAGAATGGTGTCTCATATCAACAAGGAAGAGAGAGAGGGTAGAGTGTGAAATTAAGAGAGGGGAGAGGGAGAGAGAGAGAGAGAGAGAGAGAGAGAGAGAGAGAGAGAGAGAGAGATTGAGAGAGAGAAAAAATCAGGGAGTCACCATATAGATCCTATTCTTAATTTTGGTGATACCAAGACAATTATAATCAATGAAAAATAAACAAGGTAATTTTGGGGAATACAGAAAAGTTTGAACCAAGTAATGAATGTCTTACCAAATTCCTGCTTTGACTGTAGGGCATAGGGGAACAAAGGTACAATGTAAAAATTGTGGAAATGAAGACACTGAACAAAACAATAATGCTACTCACCTTGAGACAAATGCTGTACAAGCTGAAATAGTGCAAGCAATTTAGTCCCTGATGAATTGATTTACTTGAGCCATTAAAACATTTGAGATTCACCAGAGAAACACTGTTTTGTGTCAGAGTCTAGATAAATGTAGCGATAGAATAGGAATGACTGAGAAAACCAGGAATAAGAAAATAAATGTATGCTGCTATGATCACTAATTCTGAGAGTATAGTCAGGTGCAGAGATTTAATAAACAAATGAGATTTAACCTATATCTAACGACTATCAAGGAAATTTAATTGTTTTCATGTGGCTTTTCATGAAAATCCCTTGTTATATCTATCTGACAAAGATAGCCATGCAAAGTGTATATGTAAATTTATATTGTAATCTGAATTAAGTAACACAAGGACAAATTGGAAGAGGTATACATTTGGTAATATAATCAAATGTGTCTAGATTTGTATTGAAACTTAGCTACTAAGTGGAAAAAAATCAATGAAATCCAAATCCTGTATGTCTATAGATGCCATCCATGGTAAAGCAATATAAGAGAAGACAGGTAGGCCGTTCAGTCAGCAACATGTTCATTTGGAAAAATAAAAATCTGGGATTTATTTATAGAAAGTACATAATAAAAACCAGGCATCCAGGTACTAGCCTCCAATGTCAGGAAATAATAGAAGGATGATGAACATAAATATTTCTGAGATTTATTGGCCAGCCAAATTGGACACTTTGGAATGTTCCATTCCTGAAAGACACAATATTTTATATCAGCCAGTAGTAACATACAACTGAGTTGAAACAGTATTTGATGGATATTTAAGTACAGTCGCACAAATGAATCCCCATCAGCTAATATTGCACCCACAATACTTATACTCTATCAAATCAATCAAAATCTCTGCAAGTACAGATTCAGGACCCATTGAAGCACTATGATTTCAGAGTTCTATTGGAATTTAAAGAATGAATGAAGGAACAAGGTCAGATTTTATCAGGATCCTTGCCCATAATGGCTACTCATGTTCTAGTAGAGAGACACATATCCATGCACACATAGTTTCCTAAATTGTACACTGTTGTTATTAAGGAGGGAAGAATCATATGAACTTTAGATGGGACATCGATAATAGTGATTGAACAATATATTCTGCTATCAGTTTTCCTTGATTATGTGTCTTTACTGCATATTACAGAATGTTCAAAACATACAGAGTCACAAAGGAAAGAAAATGAATTCGGTACATGCCAATCATATTCCAAATGCATGGTCAATAAACTATATCAATATTGTATTATTTTTACTTATTATAGGAATCTCCTTGAGTCTGAATCAACAATTTTCTTTTTTTTTTTCATTAGTATAATTTTTTTTTCTTTTTCTTTTTTAATTGGATGATTTATTTACATTTCCTATGTTGTCCCCTTACCCCATCCCCCACCACCCCCTCGGAACCCCTAATCCGCTCGCCCCTCCTCCTTCTTCTCTGTGGATGTAACCTCTATCTACACCCCCCCACTCCCACCTCCCCACCCTCAAAATTCCCACCCCCTGGGGCATCCAGCCTTCATGAGGTCAAGGTTCTCTTCTTCCACCTATGCCCAGCAGGGCCCTCCACTTTTACATATTCAGCTGAAGCCCTGGGTAGCCCCCTAAGTGCTCCCAGGCTGGTGGTTTAGACCCTGGGAGCTGTGGTTGGTTGGCATTGTTGCTCTCCTCATGGTGCCACAAACCCTTTCAGCTCCTTCAGTCTTCACTCTAACTCCTCTATTGAGAACCCCATGATCAGTTCAATGGCTAGTTGTGAGCATCTGCCTCTGAATATGTCTGACTCTTGAAGGCCTCTGAGGAGATATCCATATCAGGCTCTTATCAGCATGCACTTCCTGTCTTCCACATCAGCATCTACCTTTGGTGTTTGCACATGGGATAGATACTCAGGTGGGGTGGTCTTGAGACGGCCCCTCCTTCAGTTTCTGTCCCTCACTTTGTCTCCATATTTGCTCCCTTGAGTATTTTGTTGCTCCTTTTAAGAAGGACCGAATCACCCTTACTTGGTCTTCCTTCTTTATGGACTTCATGTGGCCTGTGAGTTGCATCTTGGGCATTTCAAGGTTCTAGGCTATTTTCAATGAATCAACAGCAAATTTCTTATGCACAGTAAAATGCTATTTGCAGTTTTATTGAATATGTGTTCAGATATTCATTAAATTGACATCTGCTGTTTAAACTCAAATGGAAGATACAGCAAGAACAAGGAAACTCCTAATGATGATTTATTATAAAAATTATTAGCTCCAGACATTCTCTTGAAGCCCTCTTTTCTCTGTAGAGCTTCCCAACATGAGTCTCAAACAGAAAGCCATGAGATAATACAACTTTCAAAGAGTTATGACATTGTGAATAATATTAAATCTATTAAATACCTAAAACTTTGCAACAAGAAAAAAAATTCACTGCCACATTTTTTGTAAGCCTGCTATTTACATTAAATAAAAAGCAAAAGAAATATTAGATCACTCTATGTTTTATGAATGGAATGCTTTTGTTCTTTTGTGGCAGAAATTGTCATAATTTTAAAGACTTTAATAAGCTTATTTGTCATGATAGATATCATAATACATTGTTGGAATTTGAAATAGTGTCTACATATTTACCTTGTTAAATAATGTAGGTATTTCCTCATGGTTATCAATTTTTTATTCTTATCAGAGAAAATGGGAACACAGGATCTGAGTGTTGTTAACATAGCCAGGGAAATAAGTCATCAAGGAAGGAGTATTTTAAGTAGGTCACTACTACTAAGAGACATTGGAGCCACATGTGTAACAAAGATGTCAGCTTAATGGAATAAGTTCTTGATAGAAGGGCTGACAAAGAGTACTTTTACCTGATTCTAAGAGAGTGGAGCAGTGTGTGTGTGTGTGTGTGTGTGTGTGTGTGTGTGTGTGTCTGGGTGTGTGTATGTGTGTGTGTGTGTGTGTGTGTGTGTGTAAGTGTGGTTATAGATTGCTTCTGTCTCATTTTTCTGTAGGAATGACTGTTGCATGTATAGATTTATGATTGATATGGGTTGAATAGTCTAGTGTGGCTGATGCTAGTCTTGGAGAACTGGTCTTAGTTTTAATAATAAAGCTGTTATGAACATGTTGTGAATTCTACTTTTGTTCCTGCATTCAGGTAATTGCCTTGTTTTCACACATTGATTTTTATTTTATAAATTTTATTTTATTTATTTTATAGATGAAATCTATATTGTAGTAAGAATTTAATCTCCATTTTTTCAAGTTGCCGTTGGTCAGTGTTTTATGGCAGCCACAGAAACACAAACCAAGACAGAGAGGAAAGAACTGGGAAAGAGAGTGAGTATCAAATGTAATACACATTGATAAGGTTTCATAGCTTCTTTTGGGACCTGTACTTGAAGAAAGAGTAAGGTTTAAGAGATCACACTGTAACTAAGAAGATGATGGTATTGTGTGTATTACTTCATGAATGGATGTGACTAAGAAAAAAACTAAATTGTAGCATTCTATAGTGATTATTAGGAGCTATCTATTGGATAAAATGAATAGCTATATGTTTTCCTTTGTCAAACTTGCAGGAGGTAGAGACCTGTAAATAGTCAAGGTTAACTCCACTATCCTTCCTTTAGCATCGTTAAAATTCATATTAAAATGGATATCTATTGAATATTAAAAGATAAGAATTTATCAAGTGATTCATATTTTTATTGTAATTGTCTTATAATTATTTTAATGTAACAATAACTTTATAAGGAACAAATCAATTTTATTTTTTACTTTTCAATAAAATATTATTTGACAAGATAATAACCGAACCTTCTTAGTTTTACATTTGAAATGGAATACCACATATAACAATTCTATTACACTAATGATACTTTCCATCAATAGTGATGATGTATTGTACATATAGTAATTAACATGTAACTATATGTAGGTACTTCAACACATCTTTGCTTAAAATACTTCCATCAGACACTTAGAGTGTCACTATCTTTATCAAAATTTGCAGAAGGTCAGTTATAGCGTAGAAATTATATTCTTAGATTACTCTTAAACACTTTGTATCTTAAACATCATACATGCACCAGGATATTGTGCTGAAACTTATGCACAATTGTTCATAGGAAAACCATTTACTGAGGTGGAACTAATGAGGATAACATTAGCATACATATCCTGATATTTGTGTGCATTAATCATGTTAGTACTATGAAAAGTATTAATATATTTTGCTGTAATTATACTTAAACTTCTTAAAATGTAAGTATTGTGCTGGATACATTGATCAACTGTTAAGAACACATGGTGCTGTAAAAGAGGATGTGGCTCCTATGCACAGCATACTTGTTGCAAAGTACTGTTTGTATCTCTAAGATCATTTATCTGATCCTCTCTTAAGTCTTTCTCGAGCATCAGGCATGAACATGGAAAACAGACCCTTACATCTTGTCAAACAACTCAAATCCATGGCATAAAATTGTAAAGAGCTTTAAAAAGTAAGAAATATATGATGTAAGGAAGTTTAATATCATACTAAGAAATTGTCTGTTATTATATAAAATCTAAATACTTCCTAACTGATGTAAGTGAAATACATTTTAGAAGAGAAGAATATATTAGAAAACATTGACTTTATTAAACCACAGTAATTGGTTCACTGTGCATTTATATGCTTACATATTTTGGTACCAAATATTTCAGAGATTCATAAATGACATAGATTCTTCAGCAGTGCTAATTTCTCACTGTATATGGAGTTGCACTGATGTCATTTCCAGGAGCTTTCTCCCGCTCTGTTTTTGGATTTTTTTTCATGCTACAGATACCTTTATGCCCACATATGCATAATCATGGTTTTGTAAGTAAGGCCACCAAACACATGACTTCCCAGACACAATTTGATGAGAACATTTTAATTTCTGGCCCATCATAAATGGTCTTTCTAGGAAAAACAGATCTTCCCTTATGTCTCTAAAGAAAAACGGAAATATACAGCATTGAAATATATCTACACCTAGTTTCAGAATATTTACCAGTGCTTTATTCATATTTAAATTACATTAACCTAAATTATGCTTAGATACAACTAGTAATACTGTGTGTGCCCTACATTGCACACTATATCTTTAACTGTAAGAGACATGTAATCCTTGAGCCTCCTATGAGCTGTAATCATCAAAATAGCACAAACCCTGGCATATATGCTGTTGCCATTTGTTCTTTAACATTTATATTGACTTTTGTGATGAAATTCAGCTAAACATTGACTATGATCATATATATTTCTGGATACAAATTTCATTCACATATTACAACTCTTTTGTGTGTTTTAAAGGATTTTTATATCTATATGATCTTGTCATTTTCATAATTGGTTATCATGTATCAAAGATTTGAATGTTATTTTTTTCTTACATAGTACACTTGATATTAATCTTGTACCAAATACTGAGTAGAAATATTTAGTAAATACACATTAATAATTGTGTATGTGTGAATTATAATGAATTAACATTTAAAAAACAATCAAGATGAATATTTGCTGTTCTCCCTTCTCAGTGCTAGTAGTATTGTATGGGTTATACCTAAACAGGTTGTTTTGTGTACTGTTATATGGCAAGTGTGTTCCTAGCTATCATTAATATTGGATCAGAAAAATATAGGTTTTTTTTTTGAGGGATCCACCAACTCCAACTCTTTACAATATTTCTGGCTACTTTTCTACAAGCACCCATGAGAATTAATGGAAGTAGATTGATGAAGAAATGTCAGACCTAGTACTCCAAATTTCTATTGTGTCTATATACAACCCAGTGAACATTTCCTCACTATTTCGTACCTAGTAAAGAAGTATCACTGATAAGTGTTCAGTAATTCACTGATATATGGTTATACCAGAATTTGTATTAGGAGTCATTTGATTATATATTTCTCACCAAAATGATAGTAGATTTTTTTCTCTCCTGTTATGAGACTGTCTAGTCTCAGAATTGTGGACGTTTTAGGTATTCATGCCATTGAGATTTCATGTATCCAGCATCCCTATTGTATTTAGAAGACATTTTGATCATAACAGATATTTTGAATTAATATTAGGGAAATGGAAGCAGAAGAGGCCACCTCTTGTAACCAGGTAAGAAGAGCAGAGAAAAAATATTGATCCCTACTCACCAACAAGACTTTCAACCCAAAGTTTGTCCTGCTTAAAAGAAATTCAGAGACAAAGATGGAGCAGAAAATTAAGGAAAGAGCAACCATTCACTCGTCAAATTTGAAACCCATCCCTTGAGCAAGCACCAATCCCTGACCCTAGTAATAATATGCTCTTAAGCTTGTAGACAGCACAATTATCCTCTGAGAGGCTCTACTCAGAAGCTGACTGAAACAAATACAGACACCAGTGTGGTTTTATATACTCTTGTCAGTTGTTCTTTGCATTTTGACACATTTTAAAATTATGTCATGGTCTCTTTCTGCTGTAAGGTTAAGCTTCTCTTCTGAGTGTGACAGGTAAAAATATTTATCTTTATAATCATTGTTATTTATAGCATTGTTAGAACTTTTTTGTATGAGATAATTAGCAGAAATAGATTCTTCTCTTACATTTATGATTTCACAAACCTTGGGTTGGTGTTTTCTTTTATAATAGCTGACATGAAGTCTCTCATCCATTATGATATAGGTTTATATTATTATAATGAATGTTGTGAAAAATTTAGGTGTGGTTTTAAGCATACAAACCACTAGTATTCTTGTAATAGGTAAAATTTAGAAAATTGTAACATTTGAAACATTAGGAAAAATCACAAAGAAACCAAGAAACTTTCTACCTGTTAACTGAAATTTTTACAATGATAGTGCTATGGACCTGAATGACACAGGAGACTCAAAAACATCTTAGAATTGTAATAAATTCTAAAACCAACTTTACTGGAACATACACCAACAATATTTAGGATTTAAACAGTAGACTGTGATGGAATATATGGGTGAGTCTGTGTTGCTGTTGCTTCAAAATGTGTGTGGGACCAAAGTGGAATAGCACAGACATAAGCCTATTTTCAAAGATATTAGTCCAGTATAAAAACCAACAACAACAACAACCGCAAAAACAATAGTTGGATATGGAAGGCCAAGAAGGCATCATCAGAACAAAGAAGAAAGAAGAATAGATGGTTTAGCGTGAGCAGCTGTTGTTTCCATGTGTTATTTTTGGTTTGATGTCATCATATTTATGGAAAGGTAGAAGTCTCAAAAAGCAACTTGAATGTTTGGGAATATGAGCATTTGGGGATTTTTTTCTAGGATATAAGTATTAACAATAAGGGATAGTGGTGTCAGAATGCAGTCTCATTTGTCGTGACAGGAAGGTGAATGAAATATTTCTTGAGTTTTTCTGTCTGGGCAGCAGAGATATTGACAAATTTTACTCCCATCAGAAACACTATATCAACTGAGACAGAGGTAAAATGCATCTGGACCAAACAAGTTTTTGATGGCTTTTTAAGTGTATGTGCACTCTTGAATTCCTAACAGCTGGAATCAAATGGACAATTCTTAGACCAGATCAAGCCATATAATATCCCAGTATGGCTGTTGGCCGGATGAATGAGAAAATATCCTTCTAGAGTAGTTGTTGGCATTTAACTAGCTGATGGATGAAACTGAGTAAGATTTATTCTGAGATGCATGCTCTAAGATGCATGTTCCAGTAGATGGTGCCATATCCATGCACACACAGTTAATATGAATAAGTGTCATTTGGTATTAGAAAGAACATAAGAAGTTTGGATGTAGAAGTAATAGTGGTGTTAGAAGGATTCTAGTTCAAGAAATATTTTGAATTTTTACAGTGATACAGTATTAGAATATTATTTACTACAATATGTAATGAATATCAATTACACCAGATGAAGAGTAATAGAAAATATGTGAAAGGGACCATCTTTATGCAACACTACATAAGAACATGCATACACACAAAATGTTTTGAGAATATTTATACCTTAAACATTTCATTTCTAAAGTAAACACCCTCATGATTATTTCTGTTTTATTATGATGTTATGAAATATATTATGGTAACTGAATATTTCTGGAACAATTCTTGAACAAATAAATCTCTTTTTTACAATTGAGACACCTTTGTAACAGCACTTAAATAGTCATAAATGTATTATCAAATGTTAAAATTAATTCATATTAGCATGTGACATAAAGTAAATGACACAGGGTGTGTTTGGAGGAAAATGGAATGAGCAAAACAGTATCAGAAACATAAAGTCCAATACAGAAATGAAAATTTTTGTACATAGCCAGGGTCTAGGTCTAAGTAACCAGATAGACGCTGTGCTCACAAGTATAACCAGCTCATTTAGAATGTTGTAAACTATAACCAGAGTGAGAATTCAGTATAAAGCAAGTTTTTTTTTCCTGATTTTCTCCTTTCACCTTTTACCACATTGGAAGCAATTGATAGAATTCAAGAAGTGATAGATGAAATCGAAATATAACAAAGCAAAAACTACATGTCCACCAAAAGTAAAAACAATGACAACACCAAAAGCAGCAAAAAACCCCACAAAAACCAAAACCAAAAACCAACTCAATCCTGAATAATATCTCCCAAGTAACAGGAATCTTTTGACTTCTACTTTTAGGTTTGAGGTCTCTCTCCTAATTAGTCCACAATCTATTTTCTATTTTCAATTTTCACAATCTATTTCCTTTTCAATACAAACAGAGGCAACAAGAGCTAATTCAACTCCCTGTAAACAGGTTTTTACTAGTCAGGCTCTCAGCTGGTTCCAGGCTCTACCCTTGGATTGACTATATTCTGCTCAGCCCAGAATTAAGACTTTCTCTGAAACCTGAGGAGAAAGAGTAAACTCAGCATATACATGACCCTCACTGCTTTCTTTATGATCTTATTGAGTCACCTGTTCCTATTATAACTGCAAAACATGTTTCTGCATCTGAAAACACTGATTCTAATTAGGATCCCATCATTCATGCCTCAATCCTGAAGTCCTCCATCATCTGCTAGGCTTGTGGCTTCTGTATCTGACAGTGACCAGAGATGTGCTGTTAGAAAAATTTTCTTGCATCAACATTGTGAGATTACTTACTCTGAGTTGAATCTTTCCCATCCGTGTTTTCTAAGATTCAAATTCTTCATTAGTGTACAAGATACAGTATTCTAATAGCTGTACTTATTTGTAATGTCTTTGAACACTTGCGTCATTTCTATAAATAGAAATTTTGTATTGGAATAGATGTGACTGTTTAAATACTTTTATTTATGTCCTACCCCAGATGAATGGACTTCACTTCATGTCAGCCTAGGAAAAGACAAAAAGCAAGAAAGCATGTCTAGCTTCATACAAAATTTCTGCTTGTTATTTTGGTGTATGAGTTGCAGCTTTACCATCATTCCTTCTTCATGTGGAATGCAGATTTGAATTTCTACTTTTTTAGAGGCTTATGTCTGGAAAATTTTTATGAAACCCAAGCAACCACCAGCATCCCACATATTTTATAAATACACTTTCAGTTACTCATTACATCCTCTTTCTCTCTTTTATTGCCTATTTATATTTATTGGAAATTATATTTTCCAAGTATAAGCCCCTACTGATAGTTGTAGCAGACAACTAGGGAAAAGAAAAAGAACACTGGCGCTTCTGATTACTGGCTACCACTGATAGTGACTTGACTGGCTGAGCTACCATTGATGATGGCTGGCCATTAGAGAAAAGAAAGAATAGGAAAAATTCTTCTCTCTCTCTCTCTCTCTCTCTCTCTCTCTCTCTCTCTCTCTCTCTCTGTCTCTGTCTCTCTCTGTCTATCTGTCTGTCTGTCTGTCTGTCTCTCTTTCTCTCTCCCTAACACATACACACACACAAACACACACAAACACACACACATACAATGGATGAAGCAAATCAGGGAACAACAAGCAATTTTCAACAATTTTACATACATGCATGCATACATGTTCTCATACATATATACATTCATAAATACACTTATTTGGGCAGAAAGTAGGATAGACATAAAGATAGATAAACATCCATACATTGAGTAGATGAAGGAAAGCAGGATCCAACCATTTTACACATATGCATACATACATACATACATACATACATACATAACACACACACACAAACACACACACAAACACACACACACACACACACACACACACACACACATATAT
>NW_021616813.1:26957-44857 GCF_004785775.1 Grammomys surdaster
ATATATATATATATATATATATAGCATATATTATATCATATAATATCATATCCACATTTGGTGGATGGAGCAAACAACAAAGACTGATCATTAATTTAGGAATAGTCTATCCTGTTCACCCCTGTGTTCATAAAAGTGTGAATACCAAACCAACATTTCCTCCAATTACTAGTTACTTTCAATTTTCACTTCCATTCCCTTTGATCTTCTCACTTTTTCCTTCATTTCTTTCACCTTATTTTGCACATTCCCCTTCCCACATTTGCTGATACACAGGTACAAGCACAAACATATACACTCTCTCTTACACACACACACACACACACACACACACACACACAGAGAAAGAGAGAGAGAAAGAGAACGAGAGATACACATACCTCCACTCACTTAACTCTAGCAAACCAAGTATCTGCTATAGCAGGAAAGACATAAATGTCTATACTACTGAATTCCCATTATAGCAGGGATAGCAGACACCTATTTTCTACAATCACTCCAAGTTCCATCTAAATCTAACCACTGTCATGCATGCTATGAACAGTTTTCTAACATATCGGGTTATTTTTTCATTAATTTTGTTCATCAAGTCAGGCAGGGGCATTAATTATGCTCAGGGGCTCAGGTATGGTAGAGTTGACAGATGACTATGTCAGTATTTTTGTCAGCTACTTACAACTAATCCATTACTTCATAAATGTCAGTTTACTATATCCATTGTTGTTTTGTTTCTAAATCATAAACTAGTTAATAGTCTCCTGCTTTGGTGAGCTGTTCTGCTTCTTATATTACCAATACTTGGATATTGTGCTTTTGGTCTCTGAGAGCTTCCATTGATAGTAAAACATTTGTGATAACAAAATAGATGACAATTGGACAAAACCACAATTATTTACAATGGAAGTATGAGACAATATGTCAAATACCAGTGAATGCATTATGACCTCCTCCAAGCAGGTATGAGATATCTCTCTCGAAAAGTTCTGATTCCATTATCTATTTGAATGCAGAAACTACATCAATCAGAAGCAAGGAGAACAAATACATTTCTCTGCATGGAGGGATTTGATCAGTCAGGCTCAAGGCTATATTTCAGGGCTTTTCTGATCCTGGGTATAACCAAAGCCTGACTGTGTGGTACAAAAGAGAAGGAAGTGTGGTTCTGGACTTGAAAGGAGACAGGGTTAGTGGAAATTGTCAAAGACAATAATAATTTCAGAGCCTCCAGTCTGTGCCTTCTCTCCTCCCAATTCCTGTAAAGAATTGTCACTCTATGAGAAATTCAGATATCACATTTGGATGGTGCCTTCCTTGTATCAGTCATTCAGAGCTGTGTCTTATACAATTATTCTTGATTTGAAGCTTTGGTTATTAACAGAGATTAGGAATTTTTTTGACAATTTACATCCTTAAGTGACTCACTGTGAGGAATGCTATAGCAGCAAATGTACTCAGCTTTCAAACTTGTACTCTCTAAAAATTCAAGATTTAACTAACAGACAGAGATCATACTATAGCCAGAAAACAAGCACTCTTGGGACACTGATCCCAGTGGCCTGTTCCTATTAATGTTCACAGATATTCAAAACTCCCAGATAATTTAATACACATTTTTGTTCTTTGGCAATTATAAGTTTCTCTTACATGTTTATGCTTCCATGTCTGTTCATCTTTTTCTAACAGTTCTGGGGTTTTGAACTCTTTGGGGGATAATTAATACATCATAGCCTGATGGTGTCCAGCTTAGAATTAAATTCTGAAAAAAGAGAAATATACACAGTGATTTTCATTGTGTCTTTGTACTAGACAATACCTAGAGACTGACCAATATCTCATTATTAGCATTATGATTTTAGCAATAAGGTCTCCATGGTATTTCATGGATATTTAAGAAACTATACTACTTTGTCTAAGGTATTGGTGTGAATAGTAAAAGCCTTGCAATTGTATATATTTCAAAATATCTCTGGGTCTCATTGCAAATACACATAAAATATCCCATATGTACAATGTACTGTTAGAAATATCCACAGTATATGAACATTTTTTTCAAAATTGAATTCTTAATAATACCATGGTGTTTTATGAAGACACTCCTGAGAATTTATACAAATTTATATGGTGAACTGGGACTGAACAGAATATTTTATATCAGAATCCAAGCATCTAATTGAAGATATACTATTAGACATGCATTTATTAGCAAGCACTACAATAACAGCATACAACAGATTCACTTACAGAAGCAGACACAGGCACATCACAAGCAATCAGCAAGGAGGAATAATCGGAAAGTAAGATTCACTGTCATAAATCTTCACACAAAATTAAGGGTTTAAGACAAATGGCTTATATCTAAGAAGAAGGAGCTACAAATGAGATCGTACATCACATGTCACTGATTTGTTTTTCTCTTGGTCATTATGGACAGAAAAGAAGGTAAAAACAATTTACCTGCCATCTACTTTCACTTTTCTGCTTCTGCCAGGGAACCAAGGTAGGGGGAAGGGATGAATAAGCAGCTCCAATGTTTCTGCCTAGATATGAGGTATCTCTCATGATTGGATCTCTTTCAATTCTCTATTTGAATACAAAACCACCATCAATCAGAAGCAAGTAGAACAAATAAATTTCTCTGCAGAGTGTTTTGATAAGTCTGGCTGCTGGCTATATTCCAGTACTTATCTGCTCCTGATATAGCACCTGACTGGTGCTAATGAGAAGGAAGAGTGCTTCTGTAACGGACAGGAGACAGAGTCAGTGGACACCTGCAAACAGAGTGATTATTTCTGATTCTTTGTTTCCTGTAAAGGAAAGTGGGTAAATTTGTTTGATTCCTTTAAGGAAATCAATGCATCTTGTCCTGATTGTCTACATCTTGGTATTGCATACTGATAAGAAAGAAATGGACAAAGTAATTTTCAGTGTGTTTGTGTACTAGTAGATACCAAGAGACTTATTCCTTTCATGTTATTTGTATTCCTTCTTTAGTAAGCAGGTCTCTGGGGAAAATCATGGATATTTGTGATATATTACTGCTTTGACTAGAGTATTCCTGATAGGATTAACTTAAAATTGTATATGTTTCAGAAAATGTCATAGTCTCATTTCAAACACATATTAAATGTTCCAATACACCATGTACTGTTAGGACTATCTAGATTATATAAACATTGTATTAAACAATGAACTCCTATTTATATTGTCCAAAATTTAGGAAGATACTTTAGAATTTCTTCATGAAAACTGAGTACATGTAGGCAGGACATGGATGAAAAATTTCACTTAGTGTTCCAGCATCTCTTTTAGGATACACTGTTAGATATGAATGTATGTGGAAAAGCTATTTTGAGAGCACACGATAGAATTGTGATAGCAGACAGTTGCATCACAATTAGTCAGCAGGCTGTAACAACTGAAGATAAGATTCATATTCGAAAGGCTCAGAAAAACAGATCTGTAAAAAAGGGTTTGTTCTTCCGAGAAGGAGACAGAAATAGGAACAGCCCCAGGGATCCACTGACTTATTTTTCTGTTCCTGTGTGAGACAGAACAAAATGTAAAATAGCTTTTCCTGTCATTCACTTTGTATGTTTCTTAGTTAGTCAGAGAACCAAGGGAGCAGGGGGACATAGATGAATCAGCAGGACTGATTGAGATCTCCAAGGTTACAGCAGACTTTAATGACCAGATCTATATATGAGATCTCACTCCTGATTGGAACTGATTCCATTCTCTATTAGAATGCACAAACTTCACCAATCAGAAACTAGGACAACAAATAAATTTGTCTTCATGGAAGGATTTGATTATTCAGGCTGCTGGCTATATTCCAGGACTTAATTGATCCTGATATAGCCCACCCTGACTGTATGGTGCTAAAGAGAAGGAAGAGTGCTTCTGTAACTGACAGGAAACAGAGCAAGGGTAAAGCTGCAAAGACAGTGCTTGTTTGTTTCAGAGCTCCCATGCTCTGACTCATTGTGTCCTAGTTCCTGTACAGTGTCATCACATGTCAGGTATCAGCATTTTGGGTGCATTCTTTACCTCAGTCATTCTTGGCTATGTCTTCTGCAAAGAAGTGACAAGATTCAAGCTTTAGCTTGTGTCAGAGACTAGGGATAATCTGACATCTTCATCTCCTTATATCAACCATTCTGAGAGCTACTATGGCAACAAATGTCCTCAACTTACCACCTTGGAGTCTCTGAAAAATCCAGATGTAACTAACAGACAGAGATCATAATATATGCAGAAACCAAGCATTCTGAGACAGTGATGCTATTAGCATATGACACTTATAGCGAAAGGCATTCAACACAAAACCTTGTGTTTACTCAAATATTGTCTTTTGGCAATTACTAGGTTCCTTACTATGTTTGTTTTTCAATGTTAGTCATTTGTTAACTAAGTGATCAGAAGAGTCAAGGGCCCCATGGGGAATTCAATACATTCTCTCCTGTTGGCCTCTGTCTTGTTTTTACACACTGAAAATATCAAATTAAAAAAAGCAATTGGGTACAGTAATTTTCAGGATGTTTTTGTACTGGTGGATAACTAGAGAATGAATATATTTTTCTTATTGTATGAATTCTGAAGTTAGGTAAAATTTCTTTGTTTCATATAATGCCTATTTATGAAATAGTACTACATTGATTAATATATTCCTCATAGTCATAAACACCTTGAAGATCTATAAGCTTCAGAAAAAAAAGTGATCTCCTTGAAAATACATTTTAAATGTTCGATATATACCATGTACTTTTGAAAATACCCACAGTATATAAGTATTATATTCAACACTGAATTATACTTAATATGATGCAGATTTATGAAGAAACTTCAGGGTAAATGCATACTGAGTATCTGTGTAGAATAGCATGGGCAAAATTTTGCACTTAGTATTCCAACAACTCCATGAGAATACACAATTCAAAATTATTTTACTAGGAAAGACTTTAATCAGAGCATACAGCATAAGAATTGGGGAAAGAGAGAGAAGCACATCACAATTATGAGGCAAAAATTATAAGATTATAGTCACAGTCAGAAAGGCCCAAAAAGAAACAGAGTAAATCTGGCAAACTGCTTGGCTCTAAGTTGAAGGAGAAGGGAATAGAAATAGCTTCAAATTTTCACTTATTTGTTTTTCCGTTAGTTAATATAGAGAGAAGAATGAAATATCAGCTTTTCCTGCCATCCACGTTCGATTTTTCTGCTTCCATAAAGAAACACAGGGAGGAGGGGGTGAGAGATAAATCAGCAGCACTGATGGAGATCTCCTAGGTAACCACAGGATCTGATGTTCATGGCTCCCTCTCCTGATTGGTTCTGATCCAATTCTCTATTTCAATGCACAAAATCCATCAACCAGGAGCTAGGACAGCATATAAATTTGTCTTCAGGGTAAGATTGGATCATTCAGCCTGTTGGCTATATTCCAGGACGTATCTGCTCCTGGATATAACCAGAGCCAGACTGAATGGTGCTAAAGAGAAGGGAGAGTGCTTGTGTTACTGTGAGGAGACAAAACCAGTAGAAAGCTGCAAAGACTGTGCTTGTTTGTTTCAGACTCTCCATGCTCTTATTCCTTGTTTCCTTTTTCCTGGACAGGAACTGCCATCACCAACCTTAGGTGATACACTATGAGAAATAATGTGGCAGCAAAAATCTGCAACCTATCATCATGGATTCTCTGAAAATCCAGATGTGACTAACAGATGCAGATACTTCCTTACACAGAAACCAAGCAGTCTTGGTCTAGTGATTCTGGCTGCATGTTACCATTAATTTCCAAAGACATTTAATAACTCAAACATTGTTTATATTGTTATTTTATTTTTAATTTACTAGAATCTCTAGCTGTTTTTTCTTACATAGCAATCATTGGTAACTACCTGTTCAGAGGAATCAGGAGCCATTTAGGGAGACCAATACTATTTCTCATTAAAATTTCCACCTTGGTATTGCATATTGTATAAAAAAAAATATACACATTAATTTTCATTGTGACCTTGTAATTGTGGATACCTAGATACCTATGATTTTCCTGTCATTTACATTTTGTCTTTAGAGGTTCTTGTGTGTGGTATGTCTTAGGTATTTATGAAACTACATAACTTTGAGTCAGATATTTTTACAGTAGTAAGTACCTTACAACTGTATATGGGTCAAAAAATGTCCTGGACTCTTTACAACCACACATTAAAGTTTTCCACACACTATGTATTATAGGAAATATTCACAATATATAAATTTTTTTAACACTAAATTCCACTTAATACTGTTTAGTATTGTGCATATTTATGAGACTTTCCAATATCACATGTAAACTCAGTACAGATAGAGAAAGATATGGGCAGAATATGTCACATAGTAGCCTACATCTCTTTGAGAATATGTGATTAAATATTATTGTACTAGGAAATGCTACAATCAGAGTATACAAAAGAAGAAATTGTGGAGGGTGATGCCTGCACATCACATGTAGTTAGCAGGAAACACAAAGTGCATGATAAGAATCACAGTCAATGGTTTCAAAAAGAAATATCACATCTCTGGCAACTTGCTTGGATCTAGGCAGAATGAACCAGAAAGAGACACAGTCCCATGGTTCCACTGACCTGTTTTTCTCTGGGTCAGTGTAGAAAGAAGGTAAAAACATTTTTTTTTTTTCTGCTAGACACTGTCAATTTTTCTCTTCATTCAAGGAACCCAGAGAGGAGGGTTTCAGGTCTGAATCAGCAGAACTGATGGAGATCTCCAAGGTTAGTTACATCAGCATTTGATATCCATGTGAAGATATGAGATCTCTCTCCTGATTAGATCTGAATTAATTCTCAATTTGAATGCACAAACTCATTTAATCAGAATACGGAGTGCAAATAAATTTGTCTGTATGGAGTGATTTGATCAGTCAAGCTGCTGGATATATTCCAGAACTTACTTATCTGGTCCTGGGTATAACCATAGCTTCAGCTCTGTTAGGATATTCAGGGCTTGAATGTAATAGGATACATGGGCTATGGTTTTGAAATATCTTCTTCGCTATTGGTGGCTGTGTTCTTAAGTTGATGTTTGAGCATCTTCATTGGGGTGATTATAGGTCTAGGTTAAAATTTCTGGGTTTGTTTTTGTTAGATAGGTATTTTTGTTATCTGGCTTTCTGTTTGATCTTTTGGCCAGGTTGGCCTATGATTAAGCAGAGGGCCTTCACCAGAGTTGGTTGCTGAACTTCTGGCAGCCAGCAAGATCTATTGTTGAGCAAGGAGGTTCTTTCTCACTTGGTGTCTGGGCCTCAGCAACTAGGCAGGTAACCACAATTAGGAATATTTTCAGGGTCACCTGAATGGAGGAGGTCTGAGGGCAGGTGGCCTATCCTGGAGTTCTAGTGACCCTCTGGACCAGTGAGGAGTCTCTGTCCAAGTTGGGAACTGAGACACGGCAACAGGGAGAGGAGGGAAGATTGATGATAGTTTAAGAAGACTGCGCTGAGAGAGATGAGGAAGTTTACATGCAGGCCAGGCCCCTGGTACTCTGTTAGTCATTGCCTGTGTTAGGGTAGTGAGTACCTGCTAGTGTTGTGTGATGGGACATAGTGAAAGAGGGTGGACAACTGAGGACTGGTTATTTTGAAAGCTAGAGTGTGGAGAAGTTCAGAAGGCTGGAAGGCTACCTTGCCTTCTGGAAAGTCTGTCCTCTTGTTAGACAGAATATGTCTTCTTATTTTTAAGTTACCTGAATTTCTTAGAATTTTTATATCTACAATTTAATATTATCTTCACATATACATATTGTGTTTTGTTTATCATTTATTAAAAGGATCAATTAAATAAAGAACTCCTCATATTATTTCCTCAATTAATATACCTGACAGTAGCCTTGGGACAAATATTGAGTAAAAAATACATCATTTTTGTTGGTTTGTTTGTTTTATTTTGTTTTTGATTGCAAGGATTGAGGCTTTAAGGATTAAATGATGCCAGTGAATTTTTCTGAGGCCATTTACATTTAACAAATTCATTTATCAGCCTAATATTCTGAGTGATTTATTGTGAATTTATTTTGCATTTCTAAAATGTTTCTTTCATTTCATTTAATCACTTAAATTTTATCATCTTTGATGTATTTAGTACAACATACTAACCTTCTTACTTTAATCTTAAAGAATATTTGTTACTTCTTCCCATTGATTCCTTGTGTAATTTTGCACCTCTAATGTTGTTCCTGATTCAATGGCATTTTTAGAAGAGATTTTCTTTTCTATTTTATTAAATTATTGATTTAACTTTATGTGTGAGTGCTTTGAGTTTATGAACATCTTTGAATACATGCCTGTCATTGCCTTTAATGGCCAGAAATTTACTACATGTAAATCTCCTTAGGATCTTGCTGCCTTGGTGCTAGAGTCATATTTTAGATGCTTGAAATCAAATTAGTGTTTTCTAGACAAGTCAGTTTTCTTAACTGTTGAGTTATCTGTTCTGGATCTCCTATGTATTCTTAGGTCATACTTATGTAATTTCTGTAATAGTTATATATACAGTAATTTCTTTGAATGCCATTAAGATTTGTTTTTAAAATCTTTTTACAAATAATTTCTGGTGGAAAGTTATTAAATTTCTAAAAAATCAAATAACATCTGTCCAACATGGTGTTGGTTGTCTAAAATATCACGTGATCCTGTTTGAAGACAGGGTCATAACCTCCTCCATTAAGACAATTTATATGTACCTCAATATTTATTCCTGAACAAAAACAAATGTATTATGCATGGGTTGATATTTGAGATCCAGTATTGGTGTTAACAGCATTCATAAGTTATAAAACTAAAAATGGTGGTAGCATGGTTTTGATTGAGACTACATAGCAGCTGAGGAGTTTGAAAGGTGAGAGAAAGGGTTAGAAATTATGTAAATAAATAGGTCATATATGAAGTTCTACTAAAATAAATAAAAAAATATTCAATAAAATTCAGGAAACTGTTAACACAGAGTTCAGTATACATTATAATATAAAATCCTAAGATTTATTTATTGGTCCATTGAAATATATTTCACAGCATATTTCTTCTCTACTTATATGCATACACCTACAAGTCCTGCTGTCTATTTCAAGACTAGCGATATATGGAGTCTATAGTTCAAAATTGAAAACTATTTACTTTCTATTAATTATGATATGTCCTGACCACATATTTTTAAATATAATGCCTTGTTACACTATTAAATAGATTATAAGATTATTTTACTATATAATTCCGTGTTCAATATGAGGCTCTGCATATCAATAAACAATAAATGAATCTGGCATAATCTGTAGTACCATATAGGCTACTCAGTCTATAATTATGTGTGCTCTATCGTATCAATGATGTAATTTATCTCAAAAAGTTTGTGATCTTCTGAGGAAGAGATATGAACTTTCCATGACATCTTTGAATGTTTGTTCAGATACCACATTCCCACTCATATATTTACAAATACATGCATTTCTCCCTTCGCACATATGATATAGAATAAGTCTCCACAATTTTTAAGGCTAGGACATAATAATGAGGGCTTGAATAGCTTGAGTCTTCCAATCTATACAAGGTGGGATTCAAATTCATATCTACCTAAGTCTGTCCTGACTGCTAAGATTAAAGAGATACACCACTAAGCCTTTTTAACTTCTACCTTTTGAGGACTAAAATTTTGTAACTATACAATGGTAAGAGTATATAATTGTTGTAACTAATTGAATACTGAAAGTATGTGTCAAACTCTCAATCTTCCTTCTTAATTCCTGAGCCTAAAGATGAAGCATTTGAAGACATCCCCTAATATGAGACCCAAGGCTCTATGAAAGTAAAGACAAACTACTCCTTCACTTAACTGTTATAATCTTGTTCGTGAGTAAAAGAAGTTTAACTTTCCTTTCCAGGTTCTACAGTCAGATTGAAATTGATATCTTGCTTTGGCTAATAATTGTTTTTATAGTTTCTACTCAATTTCTTCTCTGCCCATCTTATGAAGTTAAGCAAGGTATGATCACTTCAAAAAATCAATTATCTCTTGATGTTGTCAAACTGGTATTACATACTTCCATCAAAAATAATTTACACAAGATATTTCCTTGTTTCTCTTTAACACTAAACTTCTAGTGAGTGACTAATGTCTTTCATCAGTATTCTGTTTTCAACAATCACTTCTGTGTTATCTGTTGTCTATATTTATACAATTATACTGCTTGCCTGACATGGTCATTCCAATCAGAAATCATTTTTAATTGTATACTTTAGCTATTAGCTGGTGGTGTTTTATGTTCCAGGTCTATTTGAGTCCTTCAGATTCTCCCTTCGTTCATAGTATCTGGGACTGAACAAATGTAAGATCAGAACTGATGGTCAGTAGAGATAGAGTAGAAACAAATGAGCAAATTATAGTGGCAATAAAGGTATTACTGAGAAACATCGGAGGAAGATGATTTGTGACTCATAGAATGATACATCCATAGTAAAGGCTGATACTGTTGAGAGTATGCTGACATAGAGATTAATATCAAGCAGAAAATGTCAGGTAGACAATAAGCAAAGGAGAAAATTAGGAGTTGATGGATTTACCCTTTATGGTGAGTACAGCATTAATCAATTTGTTTGAGTAATTTCAGAATAGCTATGGAAAACAAAGCACATGAAAAATAATTAAATTTATGACTCAAAATATATTAAGTTTCAGTCTGCTAACAATCTACCTGCTTTAAAGAGTCTGGTTTAAAATATTAATTGTCCATAGTCCTGTCAGTGCTGAAACTTGTTTTCACATCTTGTTTTGAAATCTGTCTCAGCTATCTGAATGAAGTTAGCATATGAAATTAAACTGAATGTTCATCATTATAATATAGGAATTGATATGGGTGATCAATATAAGATAGGATTATTGCAAGCAACTCATATTTATCTGACATTCCATCTGAAGCAATATAACCTTGAAAAATCAGATATCAGAAAGAAGAGTTTGAAAAGCTCTGTTCTTAGAATGAGACAGTGTTGTCTAATGATAAAACAAATTAAAAGAAAACATTGAACCTGTAAGTTTGTTAACATGTCATATATGGTTTTCGTTATCTTATTATTATGGTTTCATTGGTGATTTTATAAGGTTTATTCATAAAATAAAGAAGCATTCTTCATAATCTTTTCCATAATGAGGACAGCACTTTCACATCCTTTTGTGAATACTATTTTAGCATTCTTAAGGGTATTATTCTGCATTCTTTATAAAAATTTTCAGTAGTTACTGCTGGAATATTTATATACATATTACTTTTTGGATTGTAGTTTAAGCTATGCATGGGTTGTGTTTATCCCTCTGTTATTCTTATAATATATATCATGGGTTTCTTATAAATCACACTGTGCTGTCCACTGTGTTCTAAAATTTATCAATAACGCTATGCTTCCATTCAATATCATGAGAAGCTATGGATGCAGATGTAAACCATCAAACTCATCTGATGGTATTATTAGACCATTTGATTTCTGATATTCATATTTTATTTTAGATTGCTTGTCTATACAATTCTATTGAAAATTTATGTTTTCTTATTTCCTATTGGTTTGTTAAAATTATGTTCAGAAGTAATCATATTTTTATAACTCAGAATTTTCTGTATAAATGATTATGTCCTTTTTCAAATTTGAAAATAATGTTACTCATTATAAGCAAAATATATTGAAGAAACAGAAACACCCAGTTATTTACTTTGCATATCAACTAACCTAATGATGTCCGCTAAGATAAAGTCCAAAGAATATGTCCTTGGATTATTTTAAATTTCAGATTCAGTATATCAGATGCAGAACCTGCATCTCTGGTTTTTCTACTTATGATTATGAAATTTCATTTTACAAATAATATCTCAATGTTTTCCTACATATTAAGAAGGTGGCTAGGAACTTTTAAAGAATTTTTCTTTGTATATTTTGGTGAGCATATAGTTTTATTAGTTTTGTATTAATGTTGAGAATATAGATATTCAAATCTTTCTTTCTAAAATAAATATCACTTAAATTATTTCTCTATCATTATGTTTCTGTGAGCTATTTAATGTTAAATGAGTAGATTTCATGTATGGCTTGTGAACAACATTTCTATTTTCAACCAGGCTTCTATAGGTCATTATAATAGATATAAACATATTATGTAATATGATAAATCATGCAGATCATCATGGCACTTGGGAAAATGGACAAGGCAGATGAGAAAGTCTCAGTAGATAACTTCAATTGGCCCCCAGAGTCAAATGAAGAAGATGTAGACAGAAATGGAGTCTTTCTTCTAGACCACCAGGATCTAGGATCAAATAATAAGGCACATTATAAGCCCTCCAGCACCAGTGACTGATTTTGTCTCTTGTCAACTGGAGCCAGAGCTAAGAATAAATCTCATTTTTCCTGCTTTTCCGTATCCATTTCCCAGCTTCTGTTGCAACACCCAGAGAGAATGTGGAGATACATGAATCAGCATCTCTGATGGAGATCTCTAAGGTGACTGCAGACATTTGCTTTCAATTCCTAGGTTTGAGAACTCTTCTTTGATTAGTTCTTATTCACTTCTCTATTTGAATATACATTCTTTTCTAATAGAAGAAACTAGAAAACATAAAATTCCCTGAACCAAGATTTTCATCTCTCAGGCTCCTGGCTAGAGTCCAGGCTTCAACTGATTTTACACAAAGCCTGACTATAAGCTGATCCAGAGAAGGATGTCTGCTTCTGAAACCTTCAGTAAGTAGAGGCAACAGAACCTCTCTATACTCCTGCACTGAGTAACCTGTTTATGTTTACTGTGAAGGAAATGTGTTTAAGCCTGTAATGCTGTTTTCCTTGGTTTAATATATGTCATAACTTCCTCAGTCCTAGAGTCCTACATCATCTGCAAAGATGGTGTTTCATTTTGGTTATCACTTTTTGGCAAATACCAGGGATATGCTCTTCCTTTCTCTCCCTTGTGGAAGACACTGTGATAAATTGTTATGTCAGGGTCTGTTCTAAACTTGTACCATAAAACGCTCTGAGAGCTTCAAACTACATTTGAAGACACTAGAATATTTATCACCCAAGAACCACTTAGGGCAAATAAGTATAGTGCTTGTAATTTTACTTCTTATCATATTGCTGCTATCAGGGGTCTTAGAGATTCAATCTGAGTGCTAAAAGTTTTCAATCCAAGAGCTAATGTAATGTTCAAATAGTCATTATGGTAAATAATAGTTCTTATTGTTTGTCCTCCCATCCATGTCTGCTCATTTATTTAGAGATCAGATAAGAGAATAAATATTGTAAATCTGAGGGAACAGCTATTCTGGCAGCTTGGAGTCAAGGAATACCACAAAGTCATACCACACAATAAATCTCCCACCAAGGCATTTATTATAGAGCAGATTTATTGGAATCTGCCTCTGGTTTGGTTAAAAACAACAGTGAACTGAGCCAAAGACAATGTTTTTATAGTGTTTCTTGGGGGGTCAGCGTTTTCCAGGCTGGATACTTCCAGGGTCAGGATTGATGAATCCAGAGATTGGGATGTTCCCAGGAACTGGTGAGTTTTCAAGTCCTGAGCCTTGTGGTTTTTACTCTCAACTCTGCAACGTTTTTCCAAGGAAGAACTCTGGTTTTGGGCATTAGGAGGAGATAAAGGGAGTCCCCTAGTGTAACAGAGCAAATATCTAGAAGACCAAAGACTGCTATAGAGCTGAAAGTTGGCCCCTGAGGGGGTGAGGTGGGTACACATTTGCTAGTAGTAAGAAAGGTAGACTGAAGAGGTCACAATGAGAAATAAGGGGCTATAGGTTGGGGCAAATAATGGAGAAGCTTTTAACCTTTATCAAATATGTAAAGGAGTAATCAAGTTTTGGCTTTGTGACTAAGAGGAGTTATTTTTTCTGTGGCTAGCATATCCCTTGTGGTCACATTTAATCAAGATAGAACTGAAGTCACATGGCAAAATCCATCCTTTCTAATCCTAGCAAAGAGTGCGGTCAGCCACATGGCTGCATGAATACCAAATGGGGAGTGGGGTGGGTACAGCAGTTAAGCTACCAGGAAGTAACATGTTTTGTTTACTATTAACCATGTATAGATTTTTCAAGTTTTAAGTTAACCTGTTTGTAACAGACTTAATGGGTTTTTAATCACACACACTATGCTTACAAATCATGAGGTCATATTTATACTTTAGCAAAAATTTTAAAGTGTTAAAATAAAACCAAAAGAGTGAGTATGAGATGAATAATAATAGTACATACTGAGTATACTGTTTTCCTACTGTGTTTTGTTGTCATTTCTATGTCACATAGACAGGTGGCTTGCTTGATATAGCATACTTATTATTATTATTATTATTATTATTATTATTATTATTGCAAGTGGTAGGTAAATAAATTGGTGCAGACACAATGGTGCTTTATTTTATTTGTTATTGGCTATATTATGTTTTTACATTTCAAATGTTATCCTTCTTCCAGATTTCCCCTCCACAAAGCCCTATCTCACATGATTGGTGTACAAGTCTTGCCAAGAGACAGCACCTTGGGTAGTCATTCTTGTGGCCTGTTAGACTCCAACTACAATAATAGAGAGAGCAGGATGGAAATAGAGAGAGCAGGATGGAATATCCAAGGGCAACCTCAATGATTTTTTTGTGTGATTATGGTTATTATTGTGACACATGCCCCTGTGTCAATGAATCCTTTAACAGATACACAAACTAAATGTACAGTCTTCATTGGGGAAAGAGGAAAATAGGCAAGGTCCAAAAGGCTCCTGGTCAAGAATGTATCCCTCTTACTGGTAGAGCTGAGGAGTGACACTTTAGGAGTTTAAATTTTCTTCCTACTTTGGAGAACAGCAATCCTAAGCCCATTGGAAATCTTTGTTACAATAGAGACATCTAGTCTTGGATCTAGATGAGGGGCACTCCAGTCTAAGGTGAGCAGGGTAGTCAAAGCCCTAATAAGTATGATCAGTGGAACCTTCCAGAGGAGGGCAGGTCCTTTGTATAAACTTCATGACCAAGTCATCAATGGAGGAAGTCAGGACTTCAACAATGCCTATACCAGAGTTCAATTCATGAGGGAGAACACTCCTTTTATGGATATTATCATTGCTTAAGATTGCCACAGCATTGCGAGAAGGGATAGTCATGTCTCTGGTGGGGCCAGTATTGAACCAGTTTCTACTGCCAGAGTCACTTGGGACAGAACATCAATGAAGGCCTGCTCAGAATGCTGGGCAAGGTTTTGAAAGTAAGAAGAGGAGTCTTGAGAGGTGAAGGACTTAAGGGCCTTAAAGGTAAGATCAGAAATTTAAAGTAAACACACAGTTTGATAGCAGCATGGGTGATGGGGTCAATGTAAGAATGTCAAGAGTAACGTTAAATTTGTATTACATAAGGTTAATTCTAGCCTGATTCTGAGTCAAGTCATGATATGCATACTTCCAATTAAGAAACATGGCAGGCTTGAGCAACACTTTAAGGAATTATACCAATTTTATCAAGTCTGGAGTTGTACATGGCCCTTTGCTTCAGTACTGCTTCAAATAAGGGGAATCTGGGCCAAAGTTGTTGGCAGCTTTTCTGATTAGTGTCAAGTCTGCCAGAGGAGTGGAAATCCAGGACCTATTCACTGCATTAGGGCCAAGATTGACAGGAAAATACTGATAATATACTTGAGGAGAATGAGGCCCTTGGGGAGAGGTAATTCATCATGAAGGACAGCATCACAAGAGCGACCACCACATGAGTTACTGCCAGAAGGCAAAGTAGCCCTAAATCAAGCCATGGATAAGCTAGATATACCTCCTATGGGGTAGGAGCAGAACAGCTTGTGAGTGAGAGACCTGGCACAGCAGGGCTAGAGGACAACTTGAAGCCTGTTTGCCAGGGGATTGGATCAGAGATGCCCATATCCTTATCCCTGAGATTATCCTGTTTGCTGAGAGAAGGAAACTTGGTATCAATAATTGAAAGGTGAATATTAGCCTGATCCTGGAAGTATTTGTTATGGGTGGCCACCACTTCACCTGATGAAGAGTTCTTAAGACTGACGATGACTGCAAGGAGGATGGGGACAGAGAACAAGAGAGTGGTAATCCCAGACTGTACCTCTTGCTTGCAGGCAAGAAAAAGAATATGCATCCAGTGGTCAGATAACTACATGTACTCTGGGTAAATCAAGGGGTACAAAATAGCAGCATCCACCCAAAATTGGTTCAGGTCATAAGTATTAACCAGAATGGTTTTCAGCTCCCTAATCTGGGGCTCTTTGATGGTGGTCGTTAGGGAAAACTTGATGAAAGTCCTATACTATGCAGGGGATTCACTGGAGTGTAGCTTAAAGGCTGAAAGTTGTCCATGGAATGGAAAATGTGTTATGAGCTGATACTCACAGAACTTTCTTTGTTGAAGTTTAAAAATCTCTCAATTGTGTTTTGTAATATCAAAATAAGTTACTGTTTGGAAGAGTGCAAACACAGAACACAACAATAATATTTAGAAGCCAAATTACAATTTTAAGATTATAAAAATTTAGTATTTCTAAAATCAACATCAAGTGACTTATTTTTATATTACAAGGTTTGGTTACCAGGTAGAAAAGTTTTGTACCAAAATGCAAAAAGGCACAGCTTATTTTGAAATCACATCTGTAGTAAATATGGCTTTTAAAACAGGACAAGAATTTCATAAAAATCTTTTCTTAAATTAAATATATCTTTAGAGCCAAGATTGTGGTCCCTTCATTTCATGTTTTTTTGTCCAGAATGGCTCCTATCCTGAATTACATGTTTTAATCTAACTTTCTGTAACAGCTGATACAGATTCTGAGCCATCTCAATAATTTATAAGCCAATAATTGATAAAAATGTTATACCAAATATAGTAAACTTATTCTTTTAAGACCAGTCAAAAGGTAACATATGTTTAATACATTTAAATACATATATTTATACACATATGTCAGAAGCCATAATAGGACAAGCTAATAATTAGCAGTTGATCATCCTGAAATGCTTGCCTCGGATTATTATCTGCAACAAGTGTGCCACATTCAGAAAGGCTATGTTGGACATATTTTAGGAAAGATCCTGCTATTAATATGCTTTTCCTATTAATATTAAACATATATAAGAATCACTAAGCAATAGCACTCCCCTTTGGAGCAGATCTCTGCAGACCCACAAAGATGTACTGTCTTGTAGTGTTGCTATATAGACAAATAGACGACTTCTTAAGTCTTAATGATGATCCTATAAGAATTCCTAAAATTATATCAATGATTATTAAGCTCTTTTATAGTGGGACTGCTATTAAGTCCCTTTCTGATAGTCAAAACTGCTATGAGAACTCTGCCAATCTCTTGAGTGTCATCAGTTAAAAGCACTTAGATAGTAACCAGACTCTCTCCTGCTCAGAGCACATTCCAAGGTGGTTGTAAAACCATTAACCAAGGGTCACTATAAGGGAACTCACAATTTATTATAGGTGCTAGGACAGAAGAAAAAATATTGCTTGAGTTTATCTATACAAAACTTCACTGATTTCTTATAGTTTTAAACCTTCGGTGAACCTGTGGAGCTAGACAGGTGGTGGATGTTTAGTCAGATAATTACTCCTAATGGATATGCATGTAAACATTCTCGATTGTAAACTTCTATTTCAATTTATGATTTGAATTTTGGAGTGAAATTGTGATGAACTTTGAAACATGTGATCAGGTACTCTGAATGATGTATAAGACAAAGGGACGTTCATTAGCGACTCACTTTCACTTCCTCACTTCACTTCTCTTCACCTCACTTCTTTTCACTTCTCTCTCTCTCTCTCTCTCTCTCTCTCTCTCTCTCTCTCTCTCTCTCT
>NW_021616813.1:44867-49498 GCF_004785775.1 Grammomys surdaster
TCTCTCTCTCTCTCTCTCTCTCTCTCTCTCTCTCTCTCTCTCTCTCTTCTCTTCTCTTCTTCCCTGCTTAGAATCTCTCTACTTAGAATTTTTCCTTTGTTAGAATTTTTTTTTCCTTTTTCCACTTAGGACCTTCCCATTTTCCCCCTTAGATAGGAAACTTTTTAAACTTAGCAATAAATTACAATAACTTCTTTAAATGTCTTTTCTTCCTCAAACCAACAGACCTAAGTTAGAGCCTGGCAGTGCCTGTGGAGAGAGTACTAAGGATATTTGCCTAATTCTCTGCTGTCCTGGAGTGAGGTATTAAGTGCCAGAGACTGCAGTTTCTGGACAGAGGATACCAGAGGGCAGGCCAGCTACAATAGCCTAACCCTAGGTCTTACCCACTGTTGAGGCTCTTCCCATCCCCCTTGATTGCCTCAAGAAGAACCGACCAGAGGAGAAAAAAGAAGATCACTTTCTCCTCCCACCAAGCTGGGGATGGCTCCCGGCACACATATATTTATACATTTAAAACAGACAAAAAATTTTTCCTTAATTTTTCCAGCTACAAAATCAAGAGAAGAAACACTTGCTACCTTCTGAATCTATTTCTCATGGCCAGTGGAGTTCTGTAGCTGGACTAGTCATCAGTTTATTTACTAAGAAAGCTGAGAAGCTGTTGGTGCCCCTTTATGAGCATCTTGTAGAGATCAGGCAGATTTAGGGTTGTTGTCAGCTTGACTCAAGCAAGAGGTATGCCTTCTCCAGCAGTCCTCTGCCCCTAGCTGTGGGTGCAGGCCTCCAAGAGCAGCACCAGATTATCAGTTTTGTTGTTTTGATTCAGGTATTTTTGCTTGTTTATTGTTTCCTTGATTTGTTTTTGATTATAAAAGTATCTGTGATGAGTTATGAATAAAGTAAGTGTCAAATTGCCAGCAGATTAAATTTGAACCATTTTCTAAATATGAAACACAAAGCAATAATCAAGCAAAAGGAAATATAGACAAAAAGTAACAGACAGGATCAGTTTCTTGATAGGCCAGAAACACAAGCAGAAGTTCCCCCAGCTGGAAACCAGTGTTGCCTGGGACATCACCAGACCACTCTGATAATAGGAGCAATATTGTATCCAGGATCTCATTTTTTAGTTCCCAGATAGGCACAACAACCAGAAAACAGAATACAGGTTTACCTAAAGATGTCAAGATGACTGAAAATAGTCCTGGGTCCTGAAAAGTTAGCTTTGTGACTCAAATTTGTGGCTGACTTATTACCATAAAAAGTACCAGATATGAGGGTTTATAAAAGCAAACAACCCAAGCAGTCAGAAGAATCCAGCAAAACAAGATTTTTATTTGAGTCAGGCAGCAAAAACTGGCCAGCTGGGGACAACAATTTAGATTTAGGTGCTGAGAGTTTCTTTGAATGTTAATTTTATTAAGTATTTAAGCAGATGACAAAATTTTATTGTACTCTGGTGTTTACTGATTGATAAGGGCCCCCGAATGGATTTGAGTGAACTCTGAGTCCAAATAGAAATTGTGCAGCACTTTTAAAATGATGAGACCACAAAGTGAGGAGGTATGAGGAGTTGTTTCCCTGAACTTATTTTACATGTTGGCAGGATGGGGAAGTTGTCCCTGAGATGAGTAGATTCAGACAACTCTCAGCCTGAAGTAGTGCTAAGGTTTTCAGATATACTGACAATAAAAGTTACCTATTTGTTTTGAGTACAAAGTGAGAAGTAACAGCAATTAAAAAGAATGTGGAGAAAGTGCTCTGTGTGTGTAAGAGTGGAAGGTTTTGTTTTTTTTGTAGGAAGCATTTGTTGTGGGCATGGGGATTTAAATTTTCTAGAAAAATAACAGAAGCTCATACAAGCTAGTCTTTTTCTTCCATAGAGACCTCAGGAAGAAATACATAAACCTGATGCCTCAAAGTGTTATCTCCACAGTGCTGATGTATAGATTAAGATGTGGGCCTTTAATTTTCTGTCAGCTCCATTTGAGATAAAATATATGACATCTAATGTAGGAACTGCTGCATCAGGACCAGGGTATGTTTGGTTGGACTGTCCAGCGTATAACAGCTATGTTTTTCCACCCAGTGTTCATTTCCTATTGCAATCTTCCTTCTTCATTTTCCAGTGGGCAAAGAACTTTGCTGGCCTTGGGAAGGATAATAGATTTAGAGTTCCTGGTGCTCATCTTAGAAAAAGGATGTGGTAAGAAAGAAAAACTGTAAGGATGAAGGATGTGGTTTCATTGTAGAAAATTGACTGGATATATGAAGACCTGTGTTATCCCCACAACACAGAAACATTCTATTCATAGGCAAAACGAATTTACTTTGTCTAGAGGAGTTTTATCAGGGTTTTTTTTTTTTTTTTGCCTTTTTCCTGTAGCTCGAAGATGACTACAACTAGGAAACTCATGTTATCTGAAGTAGTCTAGGGGAAGGTGCTAGACAAGCCACCCATATTAACAACCAGAGGAAATGAAAGATCAGCATGATGCAGTGGGAAATTAAAGTTATGAACACATTGGGTCTTATTGCTTGCCCTCTTTCTAACAATTTCAACCATTATGTCTTTTCCTAAAATCTAAAGAGATGGAATATTTTTTTCTCTGTGTTGCCTGCTTTGTTTTGGGAACCATCATGCACCAAGACTTTCTTTTTTTTTTCATTTTCAAGTTGCTGTGACAAAATAAAAATCAAGCTGGGCATACCCCAGGAAGCATTCTATTGAGAACCTAGGTAAATGAAGTAGTTTTGTGGCCATTGCTTGTCTTATTCCTTACAGATTATGAATCTAAAGATCTGAAGGAAAAGAAATTTTCTTTCCAAAAAAATCCTCTTATTCTATTTTTTATTGCTTGCTGTTCTATTGGCAAAATAAATTTATGAATTATTTATTATTAATAAAATTTTATAAAAGGGACCTTTTTCAGAGCATCCCCTTCAAGCAATATGGGGTTGCTCTAGGTATAGTATTACCACATCATCCTACATGATTAGGAAAATCAAATGTCAAGTGCTGTGGCTTAAAAGACAGACTGCTCAAGGACTTCTGCTCTGGGCCTGAGCATAGAGCAGGTCACAGGCGGCAGCTCAACAGCCAACCCCAGAAAACCGAGAGAAAGAGGGAATCCCAGGAGCTTTAACTCAGGCAGCATCCCAGGTAAAAATGAATCACCCGTGATGTCTGCTGTTAGAAGTTCTAATCCAGATGCTGGCCTCTGACCTTACACTACTCAGACCTTTGAAGGGCCACTGACAAAAACATCAAACAGCTAGAGACTGACATCACTAATATGAAGAAATCCCTTGTTTCGCTGTCTGAAGAGACCTCCTAAAATTGCAAAGATCCTTATTGGACTTGATTTACTCTATTATAATAGAAAAGGCTGTGTACAGCTCTTGACTGTGTACAGCTCTTAAAGAAGAAGGTTGCCTTTACATAGACAAGACAAGGAGGGTTAAAGAGAGCATGAAACAGGTAGTGAAGGCCCTAAGAAAAATCAGAGAGAGAAAGAGAGAGATGAAGGCTGGTACAAGAATTGGTTTTCAGCCTCCCCAAGGTTGTCACACCTATTTCCTCCCATCTTGGGACCATTATTTAGGTTCTTTTTGCTTTTTTCTGCTGGTCCCTGGCTCTCAAATAGGCAGACCAACTCTGTGATACAAAACAGATAAATAATTTGGTAGCAAATCCTACTCAGATACACTATCATAAGTTAGCTATGGAGGACCACGAGACTCAAGATGAGGTTGTTACTTTACACAGGGTGTTTCCAAAACCCATCTCCACCCAACCTAAAAGGGGGGACTTCTGCTCCTAGACCAAGCAGAGAGGGGCCACCCAGAACCCCCTCTGTCAGGCGATCTGAATTCTTGCTTAGGCTGCAAGGCTAAGCACTGCAAGGGAATATAAATAAAAGATAAAAATATCTATCTAGGTTCCCTGAGGGACAAGCCTAACTGCATAGGGGTTGATGTCAAAAGTATCCCCTCTCCAGGAAAAAGACATCAGGATGGGTATGACCCTCATGCCTCACTGGACAACGATAGGGGGACTGGAGCCATTACAAAGTCCCCTTCAAATACTGGAGGTCAGGCCTCTATCCTCGCCTTCACAAGTTTAGAATTGCCACAGCCCTTCTATACTTAGAGAAGGGAGGAGATGTCAGGGGCAGCCCTGCTTACCCACTGAAGGCCTAAAATCAGCCATAGGCCTAAAATTAGGAATAAGCCTGTCATACATGTATACAAACACCAAGTCTTGGGTTTTAGTGGAAAAGCATTGAAACAGATGGCTAAAAGCTAATGTAAACAGGCAGCTTTTGTGGAAATTTACAAGCCTGAGTAGTCATAGACCTTGTAAATAGGTAGCTGGGGCACACAATACCAACTTAGATAAGGACAAGCGAGTTATAGGCAGAGTCATAGTGACTTGTCCCCTGAACCTTCACCCAGCCGATACCTGGTTCTGATGATATCTGTATTCCCCCTGATCACCCACACTCCAGTGTCATTCCCTTCCCCACATCCTGCCTTTCTGTGTTTATAACCCCTGTGTGAATGAATTACGATTTGAGAAAAAATAAATTTAAATATATATATATATATATATATATATATATATA
>NW_021616814.1:0-1775 GCF_004785775.1 Grammomys surdaster
ATTGGATTGTTGCTGAATAGATGGCTAAGAGTTAAGAGTACTAACTGCTATTCCAGAACTCATGTATTCAATTCCCAACACCACATGGTGGCTCTCAACCATCTGTAATGGGGTCAGATGCCCTCTTCTGGTATGTTGAAGACAGCAAGTATACTAACATAAATAGCCTTCCGCCCCTGCCTGGTCCTTTGGGCTAGGGCAGACACAGAATCAGTCTGCTCCTGTCCTGTGGAAATACTGAATTCTGAGTCATCCTAGAAGAGACACTGCACTCAGAGCAGCCGGTAAGAACTCCATCTCACTCCCTAAGCCCCAGAGATACATCTGGGAGCCAGGGACATCCGGGACACAGCAGCTATCCAAACCCAGCCCCTCTGGAATTCCACTTCCCTTCCATCCCTGCCTGGTCCTTTGGGCTGGGGCAGACACAGAATCGGTCTGCTCCCGTCCTATGGAGATACTGAATTCTGAGTCATCCTAGAAGAGACACTGCACTCAGAGCAGCCGGTAAGAACTCCATCTCACTCCCTAAGCCCCAGAAAGACATCTGGGAGCCAGGGACATCCGGGACACAGCAGCTACCCAAACCCCACCCCTCTGGAATTCCACTTCCCTTCCGCCCCTGCCTGGTCCTTTGCGCTGGGGCAGACACAGAATCCATCTGCTCCTGTCCTGTGGAGATACTGAATCCTGAATCATCGAGGAGCCACTGCACTCAGAGCAGAAGGATTTCCAGATCCAAGAAGTGGCCTGAGTCTCAGGAGTTCTTCCACCCAGGAGATTAGGAGCATAAGACCACAGAGACATCTGGACTCTGAGGAGCTCTGCAACAAGCAAGATAACTGGAAATACAGACTGCAGTCTTACACAGTGAGGGCAGGTAACACTAGAGTTAACCAGATGGCGAAAGGCAAGCGCAAGAACATAAGCAACAGAAACCAAAGTTTCTTGGCATCATCAGTACTCAGTTCTCCCAATATAGCAAGCCCTGAACACCCCATCACACCTGAAAAGCAAGATTCAGAATTAAAATCACTTCTCATGATGATGATAGAGGATTATAAGAAGGAATTAAGTAACTCCCTTAAAGAAATACAGGAGAGTACAAGTAAACAGATAGAAGCCCTTAAAGGGGAATCACAGAAATCCCTTAAAGAAATGCAAGAAAACACAAAGAAGGAATTAAACAAAAACATTCAGGATCTGAAAATGGAAATAGAAACAATAAAGAAAGTTCAAAGGGAGACAACCATGGAGATAGAAAACCTAAGAAACAGATCAGGAGTCATAGATGCAAGCATCACCAACCAAATACAAGAGATAGAAGAGAGAATCTCAACTTCAGAAGATACGGTGGAAAATATTGACACAGTTGTCAAAGAAAATGCAAAATGCAAAAAGCTCCTAACTCAAAACATCCAGGAAATCCAGGACACAATGAGAAGACCAAACCTAAGGATAATAGGTATAGATGAGAATGAAGATTCCCAACTTAAAGGGCCAGTAAATATCTTCAACAAAATTATTGAGGAAAACTTCCCTAACCTAAAGAACAAGATGCCCATAAACATACAAGAAGCCTACAGAACACCAAATAGACTAGACCAGAAAAGAAATACCTCCAGTCACATAATAATCAAAACATCAGATGCACAAAACAAAGAAAAAATACTAAAAGCAGTAAGGGAAAAAGGTCAAGTAACATACAAAGGCAGACCTATAAGAATTACACCAGACTTCTCACCAGAGACTATAAAAGCCAGAAGAGCCTGGAC
>NW_021616815.1:0-5230 GCF_004785775.1 Grammomys surdaster
AAGGGAAGGGAAGGGAAGGGAAGGGAAGGGAAGGGAAAGGAAAGGAACATGGCCACCTGCCTCACACCATTGGCACCATGCCTTCCTAACCATAGTGGACTGAGCTCTCAAACCATGACCCAAAGCAAACTCTTCCCTGCCATAAGCTTTTGCCTAGCATTTCATCACAGCAACTAGAACAATAACAAATACTGAGGCACCCTTGTTCAGACTTGGGAGAAATCTTCATATTTTCTGTTTCTTCAAAAAGAAATATCAGGCCAATAAGACAGGAGGTAAAGTCACTACCACCAAGCCTGGTGGCTTGAGGTTAATCCTGAGGACTCATATGGTAAAAGAGGAGGCATACGCCATGGTGTGTGTACTCACACACATGCACACAAGATGCAAATAGATAAATGCAATTAAAAGATTTTAAGAGAAAGAAAATGTCCCCTCATATATCAGCAGGTGCTTTTTGTCCCCAGGATTGAATGAAAGTGCCATCCTTCTCAGAGAGACATGCTTAGCATGCACTTCCCTTAGGCACCCTCAATGCCCGGTGCTTATAAACTCCTTGTCTCTGAAATTGCTTCATAGTCTCTGCAGTGTTTCAGTATAGCCTTTGTATCTTCAGCAAGAGCTCTGCCTCTGACTTTTATTAAACCCCGAGACAGAACACAACCTGGAGCAAGAAGCACTTGATAAATACTCATTGGGAAATGTGAATCCAAAACACGCTTGCGGAGCTCGGTTCTCTCCTCTTATCTAATGAGAAGCCAGAAAACGATGCTACAATTGTTGCCTCTTCCCATAAGGATGTAGCCAGAAGTCTATGGAGTGTCCCTTACAGCCCAGTTTCTTCTGCTTTTCTTAAAGATTTATTTGTGTGTGTGTGTGTGTGTGTGTGTGTGTGTGTACATACAGCCGTGTGGGATTGCATGTGAATCCAGGTGCCTGTGGAAGCTAGAAGGCATTAGATTCCCTGAAGCTGGAGTTACAAACTGTTATGAGCCGCCCTATGTGTGTGGTAGGAACCAAACTCCAGTCTTCCGAAAGAGCAGAACACACTCGTACCTCCGTAGCCTCCAGGACAGCTTTTGAAACTGCAGCTTGCAACACCCATATAAGGTCATGCAACCAAAATCGGGGACAGTAACAATGTAGTCATACTAAAAAGCTTCTGAGTGTACAACAACCAAAAGTTAACTCCAAGTCAGATGCATAATTAACACGGACTGTTTCCAACAGCGCTCGCCTGTGTTGCATCCTGTGTCTCCACTACAGCCTCGGTTCCGAACACACAGCATGTGCCTCTTGCACTGAGCGTGTTATCATGGCTGTCTGCAACAACTCAGCTCATATCCGAGCCTATTGTGAGTTATGAACCACAGTATTTTTACTGTGCAAACAATTATGGAAACATGAGGCTTAATTATGAAAAATTAAGACTTTAAGCATCTCCTGCTGCCATTCCTCAGCATGCAAGTATTTAATTAGCATATCTTTGGCTTTCACTGTGTGAGAGGACTTGATTTTTAAAAATTGCTGTTTGACTCACCAACTTAAGTTCCATTTAAAAAAAAAAAAAAAGTTGTCCAATGAGTTTTGGCATGGAGTCAGAACAGAATTTCCAACCGTTTTTGAAATGACCTTAAACTTGCTTCTCCATCTTGTACCATGTATGTATGTAAGGTGGTGTTCTCAGCATTGAGGATTGTAAAACCAAACTGTCAATCAACTCTGAAGCACATCAAAGCTGTTCTACACGCTGCAGTGTCAAATATCCATCCAAGCCATAACCCTTTAGGTGACGGTGAATGAGCACTTCCGTCTCTCACTAGTATGCAAGGTAGTTTTTAACTTTAACAAATGGAAAAATTATAGTTATGCCCAAGGGTTTTCTAACCAAATTTATTTATAATTCGTTGTCAATACGGCTTGATTTCTATATATTTTATATTCCTATCTGCTCTACAGATTACTGAGTTTCTTGCGCAAAGTAGAAAAGTTGAAGACACCTTTACCCACAGTCTGGTACAGTCTAGTTTCTTGCAAATGAGACAGAAAAGCAAGAATTCCATTTATCTGAAATATTGTGTGTTTGCATGTGTGTCCATGTATGTAGGTGTGTGGATACACGTGCACACCCGTTGCACTTTGTGTAGGGGACTAGAGGTGAGCCTCAGGCACAATTCCTCAGGATCTCTGCTTCTTGTCTTCAAAGACAAGGTCTCTTACTTCTTCCTGGAGATCACCAATTCAGCTACACTGGCTGGTCATGGAGTCCATTAGATCCTCCTGTCTCCACCTCCCCAAGCACTGGGACTACACGCACCCACCCCACAATCTCCTACCTTTTTTACTTTGATTCAGGGTACTGAACTCAAATCCCCACCTTTGTAAGGCAAGCACTTCATGAACTGAACCATCTATCTCCCCAGCCCCACCCCCATTTGAAGAAGTTTGCATGTCTCCTGCGCAGAGAGAAGAGAGGGTCCACAAGCTGCAGGGTGCTGAAAAACATCATAAACCAACTCTTTAATGCATACTAACCTCTGAACCTACAAGCCAGCTCCAATTAAATGTTGTCCATATAAGAGTTGCCTTGGACATGGTGTCTGTTCACAGCAGTAAAACCTTAACTAGCACACTCATTGAGTACAATTTGCCCATCCACTGAAGCATGGATGACCTAAAAGAGGCCATAATCTTAAAATTGACTTTTTCCTCCCCCGGAGCTATCAACTGTTATTAGTTATTTAGCTAAGCGTGGGGGCTTGTGAGTCACTCCTCATTCCATGCTGGAAAGTTGACTGACTTAATCTTGTGCAGACAAACACAGTTGCCAGAAGGTCAGGAGTTCAGTAGTCCTGTTCTATCCTGTCCAGAAGACGCTGTTTTGCCTGGCCCTCCCAGATCTTTGGCTCTTTCAGTCTTCCCATCCCCTCTTCCTTGGTGTCTCCTGAGCCTTGAGGGGGAGGAGGGTCTGATATGTAGATGTCCCATTTGTGTCTCACCATTGCACAGACACTTATTCTCCACACTTCAACAAACCGTGAGTCTCTGCATGAACCACAGTCAGAGGCACAGAGAAGCTTCTGTGAACTGATTTTTTGCAAAGCAAAAGAAACCAAGAGGAAGCGATAAGTGGGACCTAGGAAGGCTGAGGTGGAAAACATGAGGAGCTCAAGAAACCAAGCTGAAAGTCCCCTTAGCCAAGCTGGCAGCTAAGGAAGTGTGCCTGGCTGCTCCTGACTTTATTCCCAGGGATCTCTGCAATCTCTGGACTTGCCCAGTCTGAGAGATGAAGCAGGATGGAGTCCCAACAGTGACACCTTGTGTTCATGAAGAAGAACAGCAGGATGTAGTCAGATCTGAAGAGTAGGCGTGGAGATGAAAGCAGCTCTGTTTGAGGGGCAGTGGTACTCAGAAAGAGTCAAAGAAGACAGTTGTCTCTCTCCATCCATGATTTTTGAAGTATTAAAGTATTAAATTCCAGCCAGTGGTTTTGTATAAAGTCCTCAAATACGGTTCAAAGTTAAGTTTAATGGTTCGGTTTTGCAACACCACAGATGTGAAATTGTATCCATTTCAATAAATCAGGTCTGCAGGACCATGAAGCCACTGGTGAGCTCAAATGAGACCACAGGATAAAACTGTCTGCCTTAGGGATATGCTTGCCCAAAAATCGTGAGGTCCTGGGTTCAACTCTCAGCATCACACATGCATGCAAAAGTGATGGGTAGACAGCTTACTCAGTAAAATCCTTGCCACACTAGCTTGAGTATCTAAATTGAAATCCTAAAAAAAAAAAAAAAAGTCAAAAGCTGGTTACAATGACATGGCCCTGTAAGCCCAGCACTAAAACATGGGACAAGGAGATGGACGAATCCCTGAAGGCTTGCTGGCCAGGTACCCTGACTATGATGTTTAGTTTTAATGGTCAACTTGAGACAGCCTATACTCACCGGGGAAGAGAGTCTTAGTGAAGGGTTGTCTACATCAGGTTGGCTTGTAGGCATGTTGGGGGATCGGGGGGTATGTATTCACTGCCTTAACTGATATTGGGAGACCTGGCCTGGAAGTGGTTGGCACCGCTCATTGGTTCGGAGGCCTTGGACTGTATGAGAGGAAACCAGGTGAACCTCAAGCAAGCATTCATTCATTTCTCTCTGCTCTTGACTATGGATGTTAGGTGACTATGTGTTTTGTTTCTACTTCCTGCCTTGACTCCCCACCGCAGGGGTGGACTGTAACTCGGAACTGAGTGCTAAAATAAACCCTTTCTGCCCTAAGCTACTTTTGTCAGCCTATTTTTTCACAACAACAGAAACTAAACTAAAACACTGGCTTACATCGCCATGATCTCAGATGAAAGGTGGAAAGTACTGGAGGGCCAGCCCTAACTTCGCCATCTCTGACCGCCACGCTCGTACTGTCACCCCGTGCACACCTGCACCTACAGGTGTGCACATGCGCAGATTTGTTTTTAAGCTGTCATGGCAGGGAGTGTCACTGTGAACTCATGGGCTGCTTTTCTTTATAAGTGCTGCTCAGGAGCATGCTCCCCTCGTGAATATCACTCCTGTCACTAAGCATCTAGTTACCTTGTCCTACCATCCTTCTTACATGCATTCAGCCAAAGGAGTTGTTTCCCTTATCCTCAGCTATTTATTCAGTTATTTAAGAGATATGTCAAAACAGATGCCTCGGTAATGATTAGCCTTCTGTGTGTTTTAACCCATTTCACACACACACACATACACACACACCACATACACACACACACACCACATACACACACACCACATACACACACACCCCCATAACCAGTTTCCACATTTGTTCACTCAACCAGCACTGGATCAAAAATATCATCTAAGATTGCATCTGTAGCCTAGGGTTGTGGTTTGTTCTTGTAATTCCAAACTCGGAAGGCTGAGGAAGAAGGAATGCAAGTTTATAGGCCAGCCTGCAGTACAGAGTGAGCTCAAAACCAATCCAGAAAAAGTAATCTGTCTCAAAATAAGAAGTTGAAAGAGTCAAGAAATACAGCTCAGTAGTAGAGCACCTGCCTAGAATTCCCCGTGGAGGGGCTGGGGGCGTGACTCAGTGGTAGAGCCCCTGCCTAGAGTCCCACGGGGAGGGGCTGGGGGTGTGGCTCAGTGGTAGGGCCCCTGCCTAGAATCCCCCAGTGAGGAGCTGGGGGCGTGGCTCAGTGGTAGAGCCCCTGCCTAGAATCCCCCAG
>NW_021616815.1:5240-7024 GCF_004785775.1 Grammomys surdaster
GGGCGTGGCTCAGTGGTAGGGCCCCTGCCTAGAATCCCCCAGTGAGGAGTGAGGACATAGTTCACCTGTAGCACACTTGAGTAGCATATGCAAGATTCAACCTTTAGATAATAGCAATATCCATACTGTGGGTTCTGAACTATACGCTTTACCAACATTGTCTGACTTAACCCATGCCTTTGAAAAGATCATCATGGTTAGATACCAACTAAAGAGGGATGGAAGGAGAGCATTTGTCTCCACAGACACTGACAGAGTGGAAATCTTCCTCTGCTACTGAGCCGATGGGTAGAGAGAACAAAAGTCCCAGGTCAGCTGGATGCATGAACTTTCTCTTCTGTATTATTTTCTCTTTCGTTGGGAGTGCTTTCCAGCCCCTGGCAGTGTCTCTCCTTTTAAGCAAGTACTGGTGCTTTTAAAGTCATCTAGAATGTGAGGCTTGAGATTCCATTTCCTGGCTCACAGACAATTCTCTGTGTGCACCATTCCTTGCAGCCCTTCTTTGTGGCTGATGTCACCAAGGGCTGTCGCCTGCCTGGAACGCTTCCCTGAAAACCAAGCCAGCAAAAGGCTCCCGTGGAACAGATGTTTCTGTTTAAGGCTGATAGGAACTGTGGGGACATTTTTCTCCCTCTCCATCAGTTTCCAAGCTCGAGGTGCAGCTGTTTGCCAGTTTTACAGGTGTTGTTCTGATGAGGTTTGTGGCTGGGCTGAGCAAGGAAGACAAAGAAGTGACCAATCCCAGGAGGAAGTTATTAACCAACTCTGAGATAAAACAAGTGAAGATGGGCAGTTTTAAACCAGTTTGGAGGAAATATGTCTTGTTGCTTCCCATGCTAGAACTGGAGTCTAGTGAGTCAGTCTGTGTGCGTGCGTGCGTGCGTGCGTGCGTGTATCTGTGTGTGAATGAGTCTGAGCGTGCATGTGAGCCTTCGAGCCTACATGCTTGTGAGCCTACATGCCTGTAAGCGCACAAGTGTGTGTGACTGTGAGCGCGCCTGCCTGTGAATTGGTAGTGTGCCTGCATGTGCGTGTATGAGTGCGTGTGTGTGCACATGTGTGTGTGTACACGTTTGTTTGTATGCACATGCACATGTGTGTATACAGAAACCAGAGGTCAATATCCAGTGTTCTCTTTACTCACTCTCCACACAGCTTTTTGAACAAGGTCTTTCTCTAAACCCAGAGCTCACCATTCAGCTAAACCAGCAGTTTTCAATCTGTGGATCACACCCCTTTGTGAGTCAAATGGCCCTTTCACAGGGGTCACCTAAGACCACCTGCCTATCATATGTTTATGTTACATGAATATTTACATGGTTTATACAGCAGCAAAATTACAGTTATGAAGTAGCAATGAAAATAATTTTGTGATTGGGGTCACCACAACAGGAGGAACTGTATTAAAGGGTCGTAGTTTTAGGAGGGTTGAGAAACACTGATCTAAACTGTCTGGGCAGCAAGAGCCAGGATCCCATTTCAATCTGCCTGGTGCTGGGATTACAGGCATTCACTTTCATGTCTGATTTTGTATGTGGATGCTGGGGATCAGAACTCAAAGCAGATCTTCATGCTTGCATGACAAGCCCTTCATTCATGGCCATCTTCCCAGCCTTTGAGTTGGCTATATTAAAAAGCATCACGTCACGGTTAGACTGTAAAACGTCTCCATATTTGAATGCTTGATCCCGCTTCACAGAGCCATATTGAGAAGTTGTAGAATCACAAAAAAGAAGAAGGAGGAGGAGGAGGAGGAGGAGGAGGAGGAGGAGGAGGAGGAGGAG
>NW_021616816.1:0-3786 GCF_004785775.1 Grammomys surdaster
CTCTTCTTCACAGCCAGGTTTTTTCCTTCTCTGTTCTTCTTTCTCTGCCTCAACTCCCTTCCTAGGATCCTTTTCCTTCCTCCCAAAGAAGCACTCTTTTATACTCAACCTGTCACAAGGCTGATTCCTCAGAGGGAACATTTTGTCAGAGCCTGCTAAGGCATCCCCTGCTGCATCAAACCACTGCCATTAAAAAAAAAAAAAAACAAAACAAACAAAAAAACCAACAGTATGTATATACACAAGTACTATAAATGTAAGCTGTTGAATTTCTTTTGGTTGATTATATGCAAATGGTTTCAAGACTCATCAATCTGCATTGGACAATCAATAAGGTATTTTTTTTCTTGGAAAAGAGCAGGAGTACTTTGTTGCCTAAGGGTGGAAGTCTACAATTCTCCATGTTTTGTATAAATATAAACAATCCTGTTAATGTAGCCATTTCTAGGAGAGACTGTCTCACAGCAGCAGACTTCCTGATTTCTTGGCCTTTCTCCTGCAAAATGTCATGACCATGGATACTAGAACTCTCTCTCGTTATTGGGGCTTGGATCCCCAGGATCTATTGATCTCTGCATTTTGTCCAGTTGTGTTTTTCTGTGATGCTTTATGTTTTCTGTACAGAGAGGTTTCTTTGATGAGCTGTGGTATGTTTTTCTGTGGGTGTGAGGAAAATATCTAGAATGTAGTAAGGGATTGAGCTAAGTCTATCAATGTAACAGTAGTGAATTATTTACTATGACTGAACTAGTCTAGAATGACGGCTGCATTTCCAGTACTGGGCATGTTTCCTTTCTTGTCGTGTGAGTAGTAAGTCCAGTTAGACAGCTGTTGATTGTCTCATATGTGTAAGTGCCACTAACTATGTCTTTATGAATATCTTATCAGGTTGGTAATTGTCATCACTCACAGTTATCACATGTGGGAAATACTATTTAATTACTTCCGTCCCTTAGCAGCTTGCAGTAGTATCTTCTAGAACCATGGAAGCTAGACTACAGCTTTCAGATCAGATCCAGTTAAACTCATATGAGTCCTGTGTCTTATGTGTGTGGCATCTTCAACAATAGAGGCCCACGTCAACCCCTGAAAAGCAACCAAGGACTATATTGATAATCTATATTTTCTTTAGGGGTAACTATTTTGACAAACCATTTCAAAGGATTTACTGACCTGGTTTGTAGTCTGTGGTTCCTATAGGGAGCACTATCATCCAAAATGGATTGGCATCTTTAAATATCTCAGTCCAGTAACAATGGCTAAGAACTACAAGAAACTGACAAAAAAACATTTGTGAGATCCTAGAGAAAGAGAAACTATCATTAACTGTTGATGGGAATGCAAATTGGTAAAGCCATTCTGAAAAACAGTCTAATACCTCCTCACATAAAATAAATCTCTTATATGATACAGACATATTCATCCTTGACATATGGCCAAAGGCTATTACACTCAACTCTACAGGTACTTGCTCAGCAATGTTGTCTTCAGACATATTCACTGCAGGCAAGAAATAGAACATAAGTGTCTTTCGATAGATAAGCAAATAATGAAAATATGTTACAGGTATAGAATGAAATACTACTCAGCAGTAAAGAAAAATTATGAAATTTAAAGGTAGATAGATGGACCTTGAAAAAATTACAATGGGTGACGTATGACATAGAGAAAGAAAAATGCCACATGTTCTTTCTCATTTCTGGTTTCAAATACTGAACCTTCAATGTACTTATACATCATGGAGTAACTATAGAAACTGGGAAAATATAGAAGGATCATAGATGGGAGGGGAATGGGAGCAGAGAATAGCAGGAGGCAGGTGACATGAATTTGCAAATAGAATATCTGGAAGGTAACCGCTTGAGAGGAAGGAGAGTTAATATAAAAGGATAAGGAACCCTGTAGACTGTCTCTTCCCTGGGGAGGGACACCTCTGCCTCCCAGCTTTATTCAGTTGTCTGTAGTTCTTTATGTAGGATTGAGGCCTCTCAGGCCTCACAGAGTTTGTAATTTTTATCAGTGTCCACCTGTCCTCCTTACTCAGCTCACAGTGGTCTCATGACTTTGTGAGGCTTTATTGGTGTCACCTCTCACATTACTAAGACGAAATCTCACTGCAGAGTCCCTTATCCTGTGGCTCTCACAATCCTTCTGTGTCCTTTTCTGCAATGTTCCCTGAGCTTAAAGGCAGGAAGGTTTTGTAGAGGTGTTCCTGTGTCTGGGCTTTCTAGGAGAAGAAAGAAAGAAATGTTGTAATTAAAATACAATCTCAAAATAAACATAGCAAATATATGCAAAAGTCAAAAATTCCTTGTTTAAAAAAATAAAAGTAAAAGAAATTTTAAGTAGGAGGGATGAGGAACAAGTATCAACAATGTTGTTTGATAAAACATAAAATAATCATATTTTTTGTTTACCTATATATGAATATATATGAACATATATATATATATATATATACATATATATATACATATATATACATATATATATTCACTCTGCATTATTTTCATTACCCAAATCCTAGTGATTTCTCCAAAGCTGGGGTACCTTGTTTATTTTCATAAAATTTTTGCCAGTATGTATATTAACCAGTGCTTTGTAAAATACAAGCATTTTTTTTATTTATTTATTTATTTATTTATTTATTTATTTATTTATACAAGCATTAAAAGTTTTGTAAAAAAAACTTGCAAACTGTGATATCATTTTTTTAAATGTCCTACCTTGAGCAATAGTGTCTGTAGATAGGATGGATCCTTACATGGGGCAGGTTTTGGATGGCCTTTACTTCAGTCTCTGCTTGACACTTTGTCTCTAGATTTCATTTTGAAAGGAGGAATTTTGTATCAATATTTTTGAGATAGGTGGGTGGCCTAATTCCTCAACTGGGGGCCATACTTATCCACTGGATATGGTTCCTACAGATTTTTTTTTTTTTAAAGATTTGTTTATTTCTTTTATGAGTACACTGTTGCTCTCTTCAGACACACCAGAAGAGGACATCAGATCCCATTACAGATGGTTGTGAGCCACCATGTGGTTGCTAGGAATTGAACTCAGGACCTCTGGAAGAGCAGTCAGTGCTCTTAACCCCTGAGCCATCTCTCCAGCCCCTCCTACAGATTTTATATCCCCAATGTTGGATATTTCAGCTAATTTCCTCCATATTGTCAGAATGGCTAACATAAAAAAATAAGGTGACAGCAGTTGCTGGAGACAGAAGAACACTTTTCCATTGCTGATGGGATTGCAAGATGGTACAAGCACTCTGGAAATCACTCTGGCAATTCCTCAGAAAATTGGAAATAGTTCTACCTGAGAACCCAGCTATACCACTCCTGGGCATATACCCAAAAGATGCTCCAACATATAACAAGAACACATGCTCCACTATGTTCATAGCAGCCTTCTTTATAATAGCCAAACAACCCAGATGGCCCTCAACAGAGGAATAGATACAGAAAATGTGGTACATTTACACAATGAAGTACTTACTACTCAGCTATTATAAACAATGACTTCATGAAATTCACAGGCAAATGGATAGAACTTGAAAATTTCATCCTGAGTGAGATAATCCAGACACAAAAGAATACACATGGCATGTACTCACTGATAAGTGGATATTAGCCAAAATGAAGCTTAGCATACCCACAATACAGCTCACAGACCATATGAAACCCAGGAAGAAACATCACACCAATATGTGGATTCTACAGTAATATTCAGAGATGGAAGAAAATAATGCTTGGGAAGTAGAGGGAGAGAGGGATCTGGGAGGGA
>NW_021616817.1:0-1552 GCF_004785775.1 Grammomys surdaster
TAATCCTCCATAACTCACTGAACACAGAGAACTGATGCCTACTTAGAGCCCTCATCCCTACTGAGGAGTGTTTGTGGTGCTGGAAGGTACTCTGCTATCAAAGGAGAAATGTAAACACCAGCCTAGCTACAACCTGGGACCTACAATGGTGACCTACTTGCAGGATACTCTGGTACAATAGTGTCACAAACATTGTGAAGCAACCATACACTATCTGCTTTGATTTACAGCCCACTCCATAAGATGAACCCAACAGTGCTAAGGTAGTCGAGAACCTGAGACTAGATCCATCTAGGGGGAAAACCTTGCTAGAGTTCTATTACAGAAATGTAGCAATAAAATGACTCCTAACAATATTACTGCAGCCGAGCAGTGGTGGCCCAGGTCTTTAATCCCAGCACTTGAGAGGGAGAAGCATATGGATTTCTGAATTTGAGGCCAGCGTGGTCTACAGAGTGAGTTCCAGGACAGCCAGGGCTACACAGAGAAATCTGTCTCCAAAAACAAAAACAAAAAACCAGTATTATTCCATACATTTATCAAGGTCTTGCTCTGGTATCATCAGAGAAGCTTGTTCCTGCAGAGATGGGAATAAATACAGAGACCCACAACTGGACAATGCACAGAGTGTGAGAACCCTTTGAACAGTCAGTCAGAAGAGGCACACCTCCTTCGAATCCCTCCCTTTGGGACTGGGAATTCTATGGAAGAGGAGATAGAAGAGCTTGAGATCCAGTGGGATGGAATACAAAGAAATAAAACCTTCTCAAACAGAAAGACCAATGCATGTATGAACTCACAGAGAGTGTAGCAGCATGCACAGGACAGGGCCTGCACAGGTCTGGGTCAGGTAGTGCTGAGAATCGAAATGGACATAAGCCCCTATCCTTCATCCAGAAGTCATGTCTAAATGATAACCACTTACAAATTACAAAATTGTTTTTCTTCAGTGGAGTATCACTGGCCCTTCAAACAACACTTAAGGGTAAGCCCCATACTAAGCAGTAGATGGCCAAAACAAAATGAATTCAATGGTGTTTTGTTGCTGGCCAGCGGCCACAGTCAACAGGGTTCACCTGAAAGAGAGGCTAGGAATCAAAGAAAGGACAGGAGGGCGGGAAGAGATGAAGCCAGGACAAAGGTCTCCAATAGGGGCTCAGTGCTATTAATGTTCATCTTTCAATTTAAAGGGGAAGGACACCTCCACCACTGAACCCCTTCATGCTTCAGCCCAGTGTGGGTGAGGGGATACCATCCTTAATCTAGGCTGGAGGCATCTGAAGGCAAGCTCAGCAGGTGGTGTATTCATCTCAGCTCCTGTAGTAGGTCTTGGGTCTGTCAAGCTGGTTAACAGCTGAGTCCTATTGTTTTGATCTGCTGTGGTAAACAAGGTCTCTCAGGCATACTCAAGGCTGGGGAAGGACACAGGGTTTCTGGAGGTATTTTGGTTGCATAATATTTTGTCTTTCTTTTTTTCCTTCGTCCCTCCCTCCCTCCCTCAAACACTCCCTCCCTCTTTTCTTTCTTTCTTTCTTTCTTTCTTTCTTTCTTT
>NW_021616817.1:1652-3303 GCF_004785775.1 Grammomys surdaster
GGGTCTCTTCCTAATATCATTTGGTTTCCAATGTCTATATATAATTTTGTGCTATTTTTTTGTTGTTGTTTTGGTTTTGCTTACTTGTTTTATCCTATTCAGGTTTGTTTTTCTTTTCTTTTCTTTTTTTAGACAACTGTTTGTTTTCTATTAAGAAGGAGAAGGAAAGGGTATAACTTTGGTTGGTGGGATATCTGGGAGGAATTGGAGGAGGTGATCAGCAATCAGATTATATGGTATGTAAAAAAAATCTACTTCCAAGAAAAATACATGAAAGTATCCTGGGTGACGTGGAGCCTTTAGAGTGACCTTGACCCTCCCAACACCTTAGCTTCCTGGATAACTATCTGCATCACCCCTGACAATCTGGTCTTCAGTGTCATCATTTGTAAAATAAACCATACAGGAGCATCTGTTTTATAAGTTATTCAAGCCTATCAAAATAGCTATGTTCAACTCTACAAAGATACCACGAAGGACAAAGATACCAAATTAAATGTTTGTTTGCTCTGAAGAAATAGAAAGAGAGGGAGACAAAAGAAGAAGGAAGGGAGAGAGGGAGGAAGGAAGAGAGGGAGGGAGGGAGGTAAAAGGCCCCCTGCATAGGGGAGACCTCCACTCAAGCCATAGGAGATTAAGGCTACCCAATGACTCAGGAGACACCTGTCTATGTGCTCTGGGCCTTCCACACCCGCAGGTGGGTCCCCCACCCCCATGGTCTGAGGAATGTTAATCAACCTCTCCCTTCCTCCTCTGAATGTTAATCCAGCTAGTGTCCTCTGACTAAAGGATGTGCCCCTCCCAGGATGTGTCCTGGGACTGTGAGATTCTTCTAATTTTAAATTCAAACCAAGTCTTACATTCTTCCCTTTTTCTTGTGGGTGGTTCCAATCCTGGAATCACAAACTGCCTTTTAACTTTTTGTCATTTAACTTTTTTTTTAAGCCCCACCCTCTAAGGCTGCTTCTGGGACTCGGTTTAGATTCAAAAGTCTCTTATCTCTGACATTTGGGTAATCTCAATCCCTGTGCCTCTAGGGTGGGGATATATCAGGAGTCAAGGCCTGATGCTCTTTGGCCTTGTAGAACAGCAGGTGATCTTGAGTTTGAGGGGGCCTCCCAGGTGTCCAGGGCTCTCTAGTGGGCATCAGGTGCAGATGCTGGTCTGAGTCATATGAAGTCAGGCAGTTACTCCATTCACCCCAATGGAGGTCAGGAAGATCAGCAGGACCAGGAACAGCCTCTTATTAACCTGAAAAGTCAGTTATGGGAGATGGGTGTATCAAGAGCTGGAGTCAAGGGAGTAGGGTCCCGCACAAGAAGGGTGTTCTGAGCTCGGAACAGGGATAAGACAAGGGACACTATCTAGACAGCAACAGTTTCCAAGGGCAATTTAGTTAAGTTCTCTTTTTAGGGTTCTGTTTATTTTCTCTGTCTGCCCTGAGCTCTGAGGACAGTCTGGACAATGGAGCTTCCAATTAGTCCCCAATATCTCTGACATTCTTTGACTTATCTTAGAAACAAAAGCAAGATTCCTTACCTGATTCAATTACCTCGGACACTCGAAATCTCAGGAAGATTTATCTATATTTTTCTGGCCTAACTTTTGCAAAATTTGTCTCTCAATATATTCTAGGCTGTCCCCTGTAGGT
>NW_021616817.1:3403-5360 GCF_004785775.1 Grammomys surdaster
TGTGTGTTTTAAGTGAGGCCATCTCTTAATCTAGTCTCAATCTCCAGTGGGTGTCTCTTGTAGGCCTATAACCCAGATGGTCTCCTGTATAGCCATTTCTCAAGCCACTTGATCTGTCTGATTATTGCCTCGGCCCACTGAGTCTCCTCCCTTCTGGTGTCCAGGGCAACAGATACTCACAGTTGCTGGCTTCATCAGGGCATCCAAGAGATCTAAGATTTCTTCTGATGTGAACAGAGCAGTCTTCTGTCTTGGTATATAGCCCTGTGGACATGGGCTGTGGCTTGCCAGCTCCAAGTTCCAAGGCTGCTTTCTGCTCCGACAAGCTCCGGGGGTGGGGAATAGAAGACAGATGACATTTGTGCCATCCAGCACAGTAGCACCAGATTGTCTCTGACCAGCATGGAGAAAACTTCTCCTGTCTGTAAAGCAGGTTGCCTTGGCTCCATGCAGGGGTCAGCAGGAGGTCTTTTTCTCTACCTGTGGGTTCTCTTCTTGGGCCAGTTAGTTGTAGCCCATTGGGCAGGAAGTGTATCTGGGCCCCCATCGTGGGGAGTAAGTGTCGACCCAACAGAGAGTAGGGACAGTCTGGGATGGCCTCAGACATTCCAGGTTCTCTGCCCCTGCTTCTTAATATACAAAGGCCAGGGGCATTGTTGGTTCATTTATCTGTTTGTTATTTAATCTATATTTAATTTTTCATTAATGACTTTACTTCCTCATCAGAGCTCTCCTCCCTTCTCTCCTTCCAGTCCCTCCCTCTCTCCTTTCCTTTTTCTATGCACCCCTCTCTTACTCCTCAGAGAAGGGGAACAACACATGGATATCAGCCTACCTTGGCATATAAAGTTGTAGTATGATTGGACACATTTTCCATTGAGGCTAGAGAAGGTTTTCCATTTAGGGGCAAGAGATCTAAAGGCAGGCAACAGAGTCAGACATAGCCTCTGCTACTGCTGTTAGCAGTCCCACATGAGCACTAAGCTGTATATCTCTTACATATGTGTAAGAGGACTATGTCTATCCCATCAGTCTCTGTGCCCAAGTCAGTAGATTCTGTAGTTTTTCATGTGGTGTTCTTGAACTCTCTGGTTCTTTCCTTCTTACATGTCTTCCACAAGATTTCCCCAAGCTCTACCTAATGTTTGGCTTTGGGTCTCAGCCAAACACTATTATCTTCATCTGGTGGGTGAAGCCACTCACATGATTGTTATGCTGGCCTCCCTTCTGCAAGTATAGTGGAATAATATTAATAATGTCAAGGGTGGATTCTCTCATGGCATGGGACTCAAGTTGGGGCAGTCATTTGTTGTCCATTCCTTCTTTATCGCTGCACTGCTTTTGGCAAGAAAAAATGTGGGTCAATGGTTTTTGTCTAGTTTGGTATACCCATCCTTCCTTTGGAAATCTTTTCTGGTTATAGGAGTTGACCGTTTCATGTTCCGTGTCCTCTCTGGCTAGGCATCTTAGCTGTAGTCACCTTGTTTGTTTTTATGAGAGTACCATGTACACTTTACTACTATTGTTCTGTAATACAGATTGAGATCAGGTATGGCGATACCTCCAGAAGTTCTTTTATCATAAAGGATTGTTTTAGCTATCCTGTGTGTTTTTTTAAATTTGAAATTCAGCATTATTCTTTCAAGGTCTGTAAAGAATCATCTTGCAATTTTGATGGGAATTGCATTGATCTATAGATTGCTTTTTGTATGTTAATCCTCCAAGTCTAAGAGTATGGGAAATTATTCCATCTTCTGAGATATTCTTCAGTCTTTTTCTTCAAAGACTTGAAGTTCTTGTCCTGAAGACTTGCTTGGTTAGAGTTACACCAATTTATTTTATGTTATTTGTGACTATTGTGAAATGTATTATTTCCCCCAATTTCTTCTTTAGCTTCTTTATCATTTGTGTAAAGAAGGCTACTGAGTGTTTGAGTTAATTTTGTATCCAGCCACTT
>NW_021616817.1:5460-8823 GCF_004785775.1 Grammomys surdaster
ACCAATGGTGGTTATCACATGGAGGAATTCCTTGGTAAGATTTTGGGCCCCCTTATGTATACTATCAAATTGTCTGAAAATAGAGATATTTTGACTTCTTTCTTTTCAATTTGTATCCCTTTGACCTCTATTAGTGTTCTTACTGTTCTAGCCAGACTTCAAATACTATAAGGATTAGACATGGAGAGAGTGGGCAGCTTTGTCAAATTTAAATAAATCTTTTCCACAAATCAAGCCCTACAGAGGATACTCCAATTAAAACTGCAACAAAGGAGGTTAAGAAAACCTAAGAAAACACAGGAGAAAATTAACTTCACCCCAGCAAAATCAAGGGAAATCACATCCAATTCCTCTCTCTCTCTCTCTCTCTCTCTCTCTGTCTCTCTCTCTCTCTTCCTCTTCCTCTCTCTCTCCCTCCCCCCACTCTCTCTCCCTCACACACACACACACAGACACACACACACACACACACACACACACACACACACACACACACCAATGTGCTTTAATAGTGGGAGAGTTCAATATCCCCTCTCACCAATGGACAGGTGATCTGGACAGAAACTAAACTAAATAGAGAAATAATGTAACTAACAGAGATTAAGAATCAAATGGACCTAATAGATATCTATAGAGCCTTTCATCTAAACACAAAAGTATGTTTCTTCTTCTTTGCACATCATGGAACCATCTCCAAAATTAACCATATACTTGGCCACAAAGCCAAGTTCAATACATACAAGAAAACTGAAATAATCTCCTGAATCTTAACAGACCACCATAGAATAAAGCTAGACTTCAATAATAACTGAAACAACAGAAAGCTTACAGACTTATTGGAAACAGAAAACCTGTCTATTCATTGATCCCTGGGCTACAGAAGAAATAATGAAAGAAATTAAAGACTATCTAGAATTCACTGACAATGAAGGCAGAACATACCCAAATGTATGGGACACACTGAAAGCCCAGCTAACAGGAAGGTTTGTAGCATTATGTGTCTTAATCAAGAATTTGGAGAGATTCCATACTGGCAACTTAACAACATACCTGAAAGTCCTAGAAAACAAAAGAAAGAAAAAGTACACCCAATATGCATAGAGGGCAGGCAATAATTAAACTGTAGACTGAATTCAATAAATTGAAAACAGAAAAATACAAAGAATCTAGGAAACCAAGAGTTGGTTCTTTGAGAAAAATCAACAAGGTAGACAAACTTTTATTCAAACTAATTAAAAGTCAGAGAGACGTTATCCAAAGTACAAAAATCAGAAATCAAAACAACAACAGACAAAAATAGACACTAAGAGAATACAAAGACTTATTAGTTCTTACTTGAAAAACCTATAGTGTACAAAATTTGAAAACTCTAAATGGAATGAATGCTTTTTTTCCTAGATATCACTTATCAAAGTTAAGTCATGATGAGGTAAACAATTTAAGGAGATTCATAAACCTGAGGAAATCAAAGCAGTCACAAAAAGTCTTCCATCAAAAACAAAAAGCCCAGGACCAAATGGTATTAGCACAGAATTCTACCTGACCTTGACAGAAGAAGGAATACTAATAGTTTTCAAATCATTCCACAAAATGGAAACAGAAGGATCATTGCCAAACATATCCTATGAGGCCACGGTCAATCAGTATTGTATTAATGGAATTCCCTCTACTCTTTTTCAAATCCTTTCAGTTACTTTTACCTATAAAAGAAGTCAATTAAGTGTATCATCTTTTAAATTTCATTTTCTTTAAATATATCACTCTTGTCATCTTATCTGTTTCTACTCTCCAATGTTTCCTGGTCATTAAGAATTTATTCTGTGTTTCTCAAGTGCTATTGCTTTATATATTTTTTTAGAGCAATGTCTCCTATAGCTCAGGCTTGCCTCACACTATGTAATTGCAAATTGCTTAGAATGCCTAATCCTTCCTCTGCTGCCCAGTGCTTGAAAGACAGTCCTGTAACTCCTTCCGAGCTGGTCAGGGAGAAGGAAAAAGAGATCTGTGTATTTTTGTCCTCTGCCCTCCCTGGCTTTTATTAGGAGATTATAAATGAATTTGTGTAAGAATTGTGTTCACTGGCCAACTTTGGAACTCGTGTATTCACAGCACAGAACATGAAGGCAGGAAGGAGGGTGGGAGCTTTCCTGCTTTGGCAGCACTTGGGATTACTAAGGAGTACTTGGATAATCAGTTTTAGATGATAAATAAAAGTCCTGAAGGCCATTTCTTGGGTCCACAGACCAGGCACTGAAGACTCTAAAGAACAATCAGTAATTAGTTCTAGAAATCAAATTACTATAGTTATACTAGTTAAGCCAAACAGAAGATGTGGACAAACTGATACAGCCATGTCTGACAGGAGTGTTGCTTTTCCTGGCTGCAAATGGAGAGCCTGAGAGAAAAGGTGTCAGCAATTTTTGGAGTCGTCTTCTACGGACTGCTTGTCCCTGGTGCACATGAAGCCATAAATCCAGTTCCAACTTTAAAAAGTGATTTTTGATATTCTAATTACATCATTTCCAAATTCTTTTCCTTTCTCTAATATATTCTTCTATGTATTGAGTTTCATCTCCTCTCTTTGGTTTAATTGCTGTTACTGTTAAAATCTGACCTGTGTTTGGCTGTAGGACTTCTCAAATGTGAGACACAAAAATGGTTCCACTGGGCATTGAGTGTGTAATGGACCATACACAAAAGGGACCTCTTATCTTGGAAGAGGAACAGAAAGAAAGTGCTTTGTGAGAATGGAAGAGTTTCTACTAAAATACCAATTTTCCAGACTAGGGCCCTGTCTGCCCTTATGGTTGAAGGGCAGAGCTAGGAAGGTCTGTGTTGCCTTATTAACTTGACTTCTGCTCACCCAGGGGAATCTACTGCTGTCCTGAGGCCCAGCTGTGTATCCCAGGCTAATGAGCAACTCTGGGAAGGGATAGCAATCAGAAGTACCAGTGGAAGGTAGTTTGTGAGCTCCTTTCAGGATTCTCCTTTGGTGCTGCTATATCAGCTGTGAAGACTACCAGCCATACCATGGAGAGTGTGGGAACCACTGTCCCCAGATAAGTGGGAGCAAGCCAGGTGAGCTGTCAGAGCTGTGGGACTAGGATGAACTGTTAAGCAGACTGTGGTTCTGTTGGTCCATAGAGCAACCTGAGCAGTGGTCCTTGACCTCCACATCTTCCTGACTGTGCATTCCTTGGGGAAAGACAGGCTCTGCAGCCACAGCTCTGGGATGCTGTGCTCCTTGTAACACACAAGCATTGATTTTGGTGTCGTGGGAATACAGATTTGAAAACTGAAAGTCCAGTTTGTAGAAGTTCTGAGTGTTGCATTCCACTTTCCTTACAAATAGTTTAGAAATTG
>NW_021616818.1:0-3585 GCF_004785775.1 Grammomys surdaster
TCTTATTATTAGTATTGCATTTGTACTTTTTGCAAAGTTGAGAAAGAATATATTTTCTTTTTTTTTTTTTGATGGTTCCACGAGGGGAGGTTTATTAAGAGAGTGGGAGAGCAAGAGGAGAGAGAGAGAGAAGTAGAGAAGAGTAGAGGCCGGCCATGACCACGTGGAGAGAGGGAGAAGAGAAGGGGAGAGGGGAGAGGATAACCTGCAGGTGCTCAGGGTTGAGGAGTAGAATATATTTTCTTCTTTTTCAATCTTCAAATATCTTTTATTGGAAGCCCAAACACTGTCTTCATTTACTGTATTTGAAATCACTGTACAGTTACTTTTGTGAAAATACTGCCTGCATTTTCTAGTAAAAAAAAAAAACACTAAAAATTGTTTCAGGAATGTAGATAAATATCCAACTTAAATAGCAAAAAATGTGCACCATAATTACTGCAGTACTGCAGTCATTTCTGTATTATCAATGTTTGTTAAATAACTATCTTGTCTAATAACACACAATATAAAGAGCAATTATGAAAAACATATTTACATATGCTTCTATAGTCATATTTAGAATACTCTGTTGGCATTGGAGAGCTAATCATAGGCACAGCAGCTACAGGAGCAGGATATGCATAAGCCTGTTGCTTCATACTATTTTGCCTTTTTGCACCATTGCTTTCATATTGCTGAGTGCTATTACTTTTTCAATTACTTTTTTCCCATTAATTTATTAATTCATTCAGTTTGCATCCTGATTGTAGCTCCCCTCTCCTCCCAGTTCCCCCTTCACAGAGACCCTCCTCTCCCTCTCCTTCATCTCTGAGAATGATGAGTTCACCCTGGCTACAAACCCACCCTGACACCTCAAGTCACTGGAGGAATAAGTTCATCCTTTCCCACTGAGGCCAGACAAGCCAACCAAGTTTTGAGGCATAGGATCCACAGGCAGGCAAGAATGTCAATTTAAGCTCATGCTCCATTTGTTGGGGGACCTAGATGAAGAGCAACGTGCATATGTTTGGGGGTGGGAGGGCTACCATTGTATGTTCTTTTGCTGGAGGTTCAGTCTCTGGGAAAATACCAGGAGTCCAGGTTATTTGACTATGTTGCTCTTCTGGTGGAGTTAATATTCCCTCTGAGATCCATCATCCTTCCTCCAACTCTTCTTTAAGAGTTTGTGAGCTCCCTCTGTTTGGCTATGGGTCTCTGCATCTGTGTTAGTCAGCTGCTGAATAGTGAGTCTCAGAGGACAGTTATGCAAGCTTCATGTATGCAAGCATGATACAGTATCATTTATAGTGTCAGGGATTGGATCCTTGTCTATTGGATGGATCTCAAATTGGGCCAATTATTGGTTAGCCAGATAATTCATTTTTGTTCATTCTCTTCCAGTGTTTTGTGATACCTAGCATAGGTGTGATGATTTACTTCATTAATTAGTTCTAGAGAATACAGAATATTGAGGAACAAATTCCAACTGTATTTGAAGAATAAAAAGGGTCAGACACCCTATACCTGGCATTAGATTGGCAACTAAAATTGTATGGTAGCTATTTCATGGTAAGGCATTGACTTACCATGAGCATCCTTGGGGCAAAGACTTTTCCTAGATTATTTGGCACTGATGCCAAGCCTACCTGCCAGATTTCATCACACACATTTATGGACCTACTTCTCTATGACTCTATGTATCTGTACATCTATATATTAATCCAAATGTATCTTTCTAGAACTGACTGTAGATGTTTGGTCTAGTTGTTCAACTGTTAAGCAAGAATCCATGTTTTTGTGTATCTATCATTCTAAAATATGTAAACACATTCTCACAAAATATATTGATTGATTGTTACATTTACTTATTTTTCATTATGTTTTATAACTTAACATAGAACAAATATTAAGTTGTGGAAAAACCTGTTAAGAAGCCTAGTGCAAGTGCCAGTAGAGATTGCTGTGAATTGTGTCTGGAGCCTAAGTGCCAGCATGTACCATGTTCACTTCCTTGAGAATGGAAGAGTGGGCATGTCTAGTCCTTCCAAGTCCCAGCACTTGCTGGCATTCTGATTGTGGAGAGCATCTGAGGTTCACATGTGAGAGAACCTATGACTGTAGTTCCTGAGGATCCTGAGATTCCAGCTGTAGCTCATGAATCCCCTTTTTTTGGTCATTTTTTATTGGATATTCTCTTTATTTATATTTCAAATGTAATCTTCTTTCCCAGTCCCCCTGCCAGAAATCCTTATCCCCTCTCCCCTCCTCCTGCATTAGGGTCTTCCTTCACCTACCCATCCACTCATAACTCTCTGCTCTAGCATTCCCCTACAATGGGGCATTCAGCCTACACAGGACCAAGGACCATAGATGCCCAACAAGGACATCCTCTGCTGCATATGCTGCTGGAGTCAAAAAGCACTAGAAGCTTTTGTTTCTTCAAGAGCTTTATGGTCTCTCTGAAGCCAATTTCTGCCAGTTTGTCACACAGGATCAGCACAGTAGACATTTCCTTCAGTGTTTTGGAGATCGTTCTTTGGTCGGTCTCTTAGTACATACAATCCAAGAGCTCCTGCAGAACAGTTGTCTGAGAGCCCCACTCCATGTCCACTAAAAATTTCAGGAATGGATCAATCTAAATGCTCTCTAAATGCTCGACTCAGCTTGTGTCTACCTCTAGTCAGGTGTGTAGTTTCCTGAGCAAAGCACAGGTACGCAGGAGGCACAGAACCTAGTGTTCCTGTCTTCTGTTGACACTGCCTTTTATACTTGCACTGGGAAGGTGGAGCTTACCATGCTTGGTCTCTAGGCCATGCCCACTGGCCAACTCTCAATCCTTCCTGTCTACCTAAAAGCCCTAACCTGACAGAACTGGCTCCTGACTTATAGCCTACTCAAAGTGAGTCTCTGCAAGTTTCTCAGTTGAGATCTAGGAAGAGCAAAATCTCAAGAGAAACCCACAAAGCTAAAGGGCATGCCATGGATTTCTTTCCACTCCAGCATGGTGAAGGAATGAAAAAAATTAAACCAAACAAACAAACATGAAACAGAAACAAAAGCAAACAATCCACAAAAAGAGTAAGAAAGAAAGAAAGAAAGATAGAAGGAAGGTGGAGAGAGAGAGAGAGAGAGAGAGAGAGAGAGAGAGAGAGAGAGAGAGAGAGAGAGAGAAAGAAAGAAAGGAAGGAAGAAAGATGGAATCTGGTTATCTCATAATTATTTCCAGAGTGTATAATGGCGGACTACTTCCTGGGTTATCTGTAGATCACCTTTCATTTAGATTGAAACTCTGCCTGTATCTTTGCATCTTTATGTCTTTCATTATGTTTCTCATTATTACTGTCTCTCTCCATTTCTATCTCTCCATTACAAAGTACTTATGATGACTCAGTACTTACTTTGTGAATTACTGGGTGTATTCCTGGTTTTCTGCATGACTTTTGGTGGCCTGAACATGTGACCTTGGATAACAGGGACTCTCAAAGTGATGGTCTTAGGATAGGTGACAATATGTCTGTGGTCTTACCCTAAGGAAAGATAAAGTCTTAGAACTTTTGCCCAGTTTTGTTCTCATCTCAATTCTATTTGCTTTTTGATCTCTCT
>NW_021616819.1:0-4345 GCF_004785775.1 Grammomys surdaster
GTGATCACTGTGTCAGGTCCTGACTCTGTGGCCTTCTGCTGTCCTGATGCTGTCAAGCACTTCCAGAAGCCAGTATCACACAGTGGAGAAATGAAGTAATCACCTTGGGAGCTTTTATCATTGAGCCTGTGCAGGAAGTGGAAGACACACTCCAGAAACTCTACCAATAAGTGCTTCTGTGTCAAGAGTTCCCTGCCTGCTATTATTCCCTTCCACTGCTCACTGACATCAGTAGAAAAGCTCACTAAGAATGCAGTGGATTCTCATTCACTTTTTAGAATAATGACTTTGATAAAATGAGATGGTATTTTCACTCATAGCTTTTAAGTACAAGGACTGGGAAAATACAGCTGTTATTGTGGAGTTGAGCTTAATTCTCCCAATTATGAGGAAATATAGATATTACAAAATGTCTTTATTTTGCCTGGGAATTGATTGCATCATATCCATGAAAGACATGGGTAGGTGATGCTGACATGACATTTAGTCTACACTTTGAGTCCCCTTTGTCTTATGCTTTTCCCTCTTTCTTTTTTGTTTGAAGAGATAAGCCAGATCAATGACCTGTTAGCAAAATAACCAAAGAAAAGGACACAGTAGTAAAATTAGAGAAAGAGGAGAAATTACAACAGTTAACAATAAAGTTCAGATTTGTAATGATATGTCTTTTTTTTTTTTTTCCAAGACAGGGTTTCTCTGTGTAGCCCTGGCTGTCCTGGAACTCACTCTGTAGACCAGGCTAGCCTCGAACTCTCGAACTCAGAAATCCGCCTGCCTCTGCCTCCCGAGTGCTGGGATTAAAGGCGTGCGCCACCAGCGCCCGGCTAATGATATGTCTTATAAACTTTTATTCTAGATTCCAAGCAGAGGGTAGAAGCAGTCTTACTTTGTAGCTCAGGCTACAACTTCCTATGTACCACAGGCTTTCCTTCAACTTGGAACCCTTGGGCCTCAGGCTATGATTCTTGAGATTAGAGGAGTGTGGATTAGTGGTACTCTCCCTTCTGAAGTACTGTAAATGCTTGATCTTTGACTAATTGTGTTTATTGTCTTGCTTGTTCCTTGACTGTTTGCATCTATTGTATTGCTAGTTCCTCAACCTAGAACTGACCTTAATACTTGCATTAAAGTCAAATGGTATAAAAGCAAAGAGGAGGCCGGGGGCGGTGGTGGTGCACGCATTTAATCCCAGCACTTGGGAGGCAGAGGCAGGCGGATTTCTGAGTTTGAGACCAGCCTGGTCTACAGAGTGAGTTCCAGGACAGCCCGGGCTATACAGAGAAAACTCTGTCTCAAAAAACCAAAAAAAAAAAAAAAAAAAAAAAAAAGCCAAAAGGAGGAGGTGGGGATGGGTTATGGGGTTTCTAGGGAGGGGAAATGAGCAAGGGGGATAACATTTTAAATGTAAAAAATTAGATAAAAAATAAAATGAATGAATTAAAAAATATCAGATGGCTGAAGAGTTGTCTCAGTGGTTAAGAGCACTAACTGCTCTTCTGGGGGTCCAGAGTTCAAATCCCAACAACCACATGGTGGCTTACAACCATCTGTTATGAGATCTGATGCCTTCTTCTGGTCTGAAGACAGCTACATTGTACTTACATATAATACATAAATAAATCTTTGGGCTGGAGTGAGCAGGGCTAGAGGAAGCTGGGGGGGGGGGGGAAGGGGGAGAAGGGGCAGGGAGGAATCCGAGTTTCCCAAATACAAATGTGTCACATTGTACATGTACAGCTTGCTGTCTATAGATTTTCTGTACTGTGTCTGTGTGTCTGCTTTTGTGTGCATACTGTGGCACCAACGATGGTACTATCCTCACTTCCTCACTGAACCTGAGGAACGGATTGAAGCTTTCTGACTAAGCTAGAATGGTGGCCACCAAGCCCCAGGGACACTCTTGCCTCCCTCTTCCCATTATCAGGCTTTTCTCTGGGTGCTAGGATCTAAACTCAGGACCTCATAATTAAACAGTCAGGCCGGACACTGCCCCAACCTCCCCTTTCTTTGTGTGTATTTGGACTCCAATAAAAGGTAACTTCAACAAAAGTTTCTAAAATGAGAAAGCTATTTGGGAGTTCTCTAGTCCTTTCTACTCTTTGCATTTCCTGGCCTTCTTAGCTGTTATACTCACAGATGACTTGTGAGATGGCTCAGAGACAAGGGACCCACTGTTGGAGGACTGTTCAGTTACCCACTAGTGTTTCATGTAGGCTTGTCTGCCTCCCATTGTGTAGATGACACAGTTGAAGCCTTCAAAGGCCAAACATCCCAGGGCTAAGTGTGTGTGTGTGCTTAATGACAGCTCTTACCCCAGTCTGTTCTGTTTGTTGTGAGACAAGTCTCCATGTGTAATCCTGGCTGGCCTTGAACTCTGGATCTTCCGTCCTCAGCTCTAGAGTACTGCTATTATACTCCCTCTCATTCAACAGGCTTGGTAGTCTTCTTGTCATTACTGTATATTAGTGGATTTTTGTAAAGCTTCTTTGGGTAGAAGTAAGGCCAAGGGTTCAGTGAACAGTTTCATAACACAATTCTGTTACCCTGAAGGATGGGAGAGGAGAGAAGATGGTTAACTTCAAACCTCCATTATGTCAAGTTTAGCAGCCTGTAATTAGGATGAAAACGATAAAATCTTCCTTAACATTTGTTGAACAGTTGACTTGATGGAACTACTACTCAAATGGTATATAATTGAGTGACAGGCCACAGATTGGTCTGGTGGGTCATATAAAGTATGTGGCATCTGCTCATTGTGCCTCTGTAAGATTTACAGAACCTGCTGCTGCATAAATTACACCTGAAAACAATTAATCTTGCTCCCAAAGGATAGATCCATGGGGAAGAACTTGCCCTGTGAGCCAGGAGTGATGGGTCTACATGTCTACAGGATCAGGGTAAGTGATGGGAGCTGAGACCTGCAAAGGGTGCTACACACCTAATGCAGCTGTTTTCAAGTGTTGAACCCTTTTAGGAGAATTGCTTGAGGAAGTAGAGGTGCTTCTGGAAATGGACCACTTGGGAAATCCATAGGATAAGTTAGTGAGAGATGAGTAGGTAAGCACACAGATGAAGAAATAAAGTTGTTAATCAAAAGACTACTTCCAGCCTCAACCAGAGATGCCTGTTCACAAAGAACAGTGATGAATGCAGAGATGCATGGCCATTCAAGATGCCGGGAATAAGCTAGTGACAATCGAGTCCTCAACCCTAAGCAAGACATTTACACCACTCCCTCTGAGGCTCTGGGAGCATGGTAGAAGAGGAGCTGGGAAAATGTAAGAGCTTCAAGACAGGGAGCAGTGCTGTGAATGTTGGCTTCTGGACATGGCACAGTAGTCACAGTCAGCACTCCACAGCAGCTATGGCTGCCAGCAGTGGGCCCCAAGAGTAAATCAAGGATAGGGGCTGTACCCCTTCCTTGCAGTTGCCATGGGGAGGGAGGACCAGTAAGGAGCTCATCAGACGCCAATGGATAGTTCCAAACTCATCGTGCCAATGATGATCCTAGTTAAAATCAGTCACAAAAGAATAAAACATCAAAGTCATGAATGTAGAAAAATGACTTGGGATCAGATACTAGAGATAGGAAAAAAATTACAGTAAAAGAATACACTTGGGCTGGTGAGATGGTTCAGTGGTTAAGAGCACTGACTGCTCTTCCATAGGTCATGAGTTCAAATCCCAGCAACCACATGGTGGCTCACAACCACCCACAATGAGATCTGATGCCCTCTTCCGGGGTGTTTGAAGACAGCAACAGTGTACGTACATGTAATAAATAAATAAAAACCTTAAAAAAAAGAATACACTTTATGCCAGGCAGTGGTGGTGCACGCCTTTAATCCCAGCACGTGGGAGGCAGAGGCAGGTAGACTTCTGAGTTCGAGGACAGCCTGGTCTGCAGAGTGAGTTCCAGGACAGCCAGGGCTAAACAGAGAAGAAGCCATGTCTCAAAAAAACAGAAGAAGAAGAGGAAGGAGAGGAGGAGGAGGAAGGAGGAGAAGAAAAGGAAGAAGAGGGAGAAGAAGACTAAACTGTAAACTAGAGAGAGGTCAGTCAGCTGGAAAGATTCATTTCTGCTATCCTGATAGTACCCTCTTGGTTGAGATACTCAAATGATAGTCGACACAGTGGTCTGACGTTCAGAAAATAAAGCAGGTTTAAGGGTGGTTGCTGGGCATTATCGGCATACAGGAGGCAGTTGACAGAGAGTGTGAGCCCCAAGAGGAAAGCGTGTAGGGTACAGAGGCAGTCCAGCTGTGCCATTCCATCACAGATGGAGGACCCATAAAATGCCCTCTGGAAGAAACGGATATCCTCAGGACAGCACAGGTGGAATGTT
>NW_021616820.1:0-7390 GCF_004785775.1 Grammomys surdaster
GAGGCATGAGGGCCATACCCATCCTGATGTGTTTTTCCTGCAGAGGGGATACTTTTGACATCAACCCCTACGCAGTCAGGCTTGTGAAGGAAAACTATTTACCACTATTGAAACTGGTTATAGAGGGGAAAGTATTTACCCATAATGAAATCAATTTTAGGAAAAAAAAAACCACTGTGGTACATGGAGGTGAGTTGGAGGATGCTGTGTCACATCCATGGGCCTGAGAGTCAACAAGGCTGGCTAAAACTGTGTTTCCCTTCTCTGCTCTACTCTATTAGCAGTGGTATTGGTTCTTTCTTCATTCATATCCCTTTTACAGTTCAATGCTTTATCTTGGGAAGATTTGCATGCAGCCCACTCTTGCTGATGATAGCAACTCTTCAGTGAGCATGGATTTCCTGGAGATGGTTAGTCTGGGGATTCACAGATGGAGGGGTTCACAAGTGGAACCCAGGCAGGTTCCTGCACTCCAGATATAATAATGACCTTCACTTCAATGGTGGCTATGTATAGTGTTTGATTTATACGTGGCTACACAGTTATTTTTCAATATAATATATATAGACCATTGGAGAAATGTGGTGTTTTATTTTTACTCCACCACAGTGCGTAGTTCACAGTTCCCTTGCAAGCCATTTTTAAAATCTGACAAATAATTTCAGGCCCAACTGCTCTCTGTCACTTCTTCTTTTCAGATACAGGGAATGACCTTACCTGAATGGTCATACTGGGTTGTCCTGCTCAATAAGCTGGTGTTTGCTGGATAGCTGTCATGGCAGGTACTCAGTATCACGACCATAGATTGGTAAGCTTAATACTGGGAAAATGACCATTCTACCAAATTAATCTATAAACTTAGTGTAATATCAATAAGATGCCAAATTTATTCATCACAGAATGAGAAAGCAATTTTAAAATTCATGATGAAGCACAAAAGACACGGCTATCCAAAGCAGTCCCCATAAATAAGGACACTGTTGAAGGTAACTCAGTATCTGAGTTCAAGTTATTCCACATGAAATAAAAACATGGTACTGACACAAATCAGACTCATAGTACAAGGAAGCAGAATGGATGGCCCACTCAAATGGAAGTTCACACACTGACAGCTGTTTGAGTTTTCTACAGAGTGACCTAAAAGACACATCAGAGAAAAGCATAGCTTTTTTTATTTTTTGTTCCTCTCAACCCTTGCTTCTTGTGACCACCACACCGAGTTATGATCTGACATCCATGTATGCATCATAATATTCATTCACATAACTACAATAAATGAATAAGTAAATAAATAAATAAATAAATAAATAATGAATAGCGAGTTCTAAGACATTCAAAGCTCATGATGAGATCCTGTCTCAAAAATATAAACTGAAATGAAATTAATTAAATAAAAGTTTCAGTGTTTGGCACCCTGAAAAAAAAAGGGTAATCATGGAAAATATTGACAAGAGTTTATTTTCCTTTACATTTCCTATTCAGACTAGTCTGGGAATGCTGTGCATGAAATTCCTGAGATGCTGTAATTGAGATCTCAGTCAGTAATTCCTGAGTCAGCCTCCATTTCAGACAAAACCCATTCCCTGCTGACACTTTCTGTCTCTGAATCTTTCAGGTATTGACAGTAAGATTTTAATAATAATAATAATAATTGTTGTTGTTGTTTTTACTATTGTTATTTTTGATGTTTTGGCTCGTAATGCATGACTGCTCCAGAAAGCTGTTCTTAGTAGATCAGATGGGAAGGTGAGATCGGAAATCTGGTGGAAAAGTCACTAACAAACTCAGATTCATTCTTTGACTGTGCTATGAGCTGGTTCTCTGGGAAACTGCTTTGTGTGTACACAGAGACCACTTATTAGTTACAGAGCAGTTGATCTCCAAGTGTGATCTAAGATCAGTACAGTATCACCTGGCAACCAGCAAAATACACAAGTGCAGTTTTCTTCCAGACCTGACCCTAGAATGGGACAGGTCCCAGGAGTCAGTAAGTTTCCAGTGAGCCCTCCAGGTAACTCTGGGTTCCCTTCCTCTGTGAAGGATTCACCACCAGCTATGCCCCTTCCATCTCTTCCACAGTGACCCTGGGTGTGAGCAGGTTCAGGTCCCCGGCAGAGGCATTCATCCCCATAATATTTGATTGGAATGCCTCCCCCATTGCTTCCCAGGCTCAGAGATCATCATTGGCCAACTCTAGTTCTTTTTCATTATCCAGGTCCTTGAGTTCTCCATAAAGGCAATTCACACCACTAACTGAAAGACAGAGTGGAATTCTGACTTCCCCAATATATCCCCAGTCACCTTTCATCCTTGTCATAGTGATACTACAACAAATTATTCAACACACTTTTCTTTTGAATTGCTGACTAGCACAAAACACAATGGACAGAGAGGTATTAACTTGTTGGGAAGCAGATTGTGTCTGCAGAGGTTCACGAGTTAGTTAAATAGCTTTTTCTAAACATTCTGATCATTAATTCATCTCTTTTAGAAATATAAAATCAAAGAGCAAGACTATACAATGAAATTCATACTTTTATTTAAGAAACTAATCGTGTTATTCTTGCCTTTCTCATGAAGACCACAACCACATAGTGGAATTCATATTTTTCTGTACTAGGATTGACTATTATTCCAAATCCTTTGCATTTTGATCAATACATTTACTGCCACTTCTCTGCATAATTGCCACCTATGATTCTTGTCATAGTGATACTACCTGGCTGAAGGAGGTAGCCCAGGACAACACAGTTTGGAAAGGACTTACATGATTTTTCCACTCTGACACCTGAGAGGTGAGATCGCCTTGTACCCTAAATTCAGCATACCTAGCTCAAGAAGGCAGAAGCCACAGATGACATTGCCAAGCACACTCCCTCCTGAGCTTATAGACCCATTGAAATGGAGGGTTCATTGGATGTGAGGCCTTTCCAGCTTCTATTCATCCTACTGAGTCTTGAGTATCTTTTAAATACAGGATCATAGCTCAAACACCAACACCCTCTGCCCTGGAACTGGAACTCAGAAAGGTAGATATTGGAGAAGTGGTAGCTAATAGAACTACAGAGCAGCAATCCAATGTCCTATTGACCTTTGCTAATAGATGCCTACTGTGTCTGGTTGTACTGGGATTTTATCTTTTGAAGAAGACACATAAACTGTACAATTTGATATTCCCCCCTGGACATGAACTCCTTTCTATATTGCCAAGAACAAGGGAGTTTATATTGAAAAAAGATGGGATTGTGCAAACACATATCTGAATATATTGAAACAATGTCTCTGCTTAAGGCATGTGCACAATAAGAATATATAATTCAATTAGCATAAAGTTAAAAGTTCAGGGGAATAATTTTTGCCTCTGGGAAACAGGATCACCTGGGGAATTGGACTGTGTCACATGAATGGAGCACAGTGGGAGAGTTATCCTGGAGAAGAATCTCCCTCAAACAAGGATCCTAGAGCATTAGGTCCTAAAAAAGATGAGCTATCCATGCCACGGCCCTAACCAACTCTCCCCATCCAAAATGTTTGACTTGTAATGAAGCAGAGATAAATCTCTAGCTTTGAGAGGAGAAGTTGCCAAGGGGTATCCCCTGAGTCAAAAGAGAGACTTCAAGAAAGGGCACCTCAGAAACAGGTGAAATGAAGCAATCTGGTCAGCAGGTAGGCCATGGCAGTTCCCAATGACATCATCAGTAGTCACTTCCCTGGACATTCTCTTGTTTCCAGGAGAACCCTAGAATCTTCTGTGATGTCACCAGTGTTGTGGTGACACCAACTGCCTGTGGAGTATTCCTTCAGAGCTGCTGGGTTCACAAGCAGTCATGTTGTCCATGCTTCGCAGGTTATTTCGGAGGGATGATAGACTACAACCAGAGACCAGACCTAGGCAGAAGACATTTCATCAACCAGGAAGAAGATTATGGCTCTGGGGAAGACACAGTGAGTCCTGGGCTGTGCTTGGGGGAGCTTCCTGGAAGAGGGGGGCTTGAACAGGTCCTAACAGGAGAAGTGCTTATCATCTGGAGCCTCCACATTCCTCAGTGGCAGTCCCAGAGTCAAGAATTTCTGGTGATTAGTTTGGCAGAGATCCAGGAATTGAGGAGCCTGCAGTTGTTTGGCTGAGAGATCTGAATTTCCTGCTTAGTGGCAAAAAATGCCAGGAGGAAGTTCTGTGAGAATAACAAAGTCTTGCTCTCAAGATAGAGTGCTGAAGGATTTCATCCTCAATAGATTCTTTTAGCTTACATGAATATGTGATGCCAAGAACAGAGAGGGATATTCCCCTGTCATGTATCAGATCTCAGATATTTTGGGCTTGAACACACATGATGCTCAATCACAGTCTGAGGTATATGTAGTAGTGTGTGATCTCTCTCCATGCAGTTAAGAAGCATGGATAGGTGGTGGCTTGTGGGAGATGTTTGGTGCTTGTGTTAATGTTCAATATTTTTTGTGCTGAGCAGTACAGACTACATTGTCAGATATAAGCTGACATTGCCCTCAATTTCTTCTTGATTGGGAAAGCTTATGCATTCCAGGGTTAGTGGGTCTGCAGTAAGGACTGAGCTGTATGTCTAGTGATGGTGGTGGGGAGCAGGGACATAGGTGAGGAGACCAGCCTGAAGACAGCTTTCTTGCTCTTTCAGGAATTCACTGTGTCTCTAGAATGCTCTCTTCCTCAGGCTTCTGTTTGGGACTAAGCATGGTTTCTCCTTTCCCTGTCATATTTCACTACAAGTTTACTTGTGTTTATCTACCTAAAGGGTCTGTTGGGGAAGAATCATCCCAAGCCTACACCATGAGTAAGCAAGAGCAGAGAATGAAGAGGTTGGAGAAGCTCAAAAGGGATCTTGAGATGATGAACAAGGAGAGAGACGAACTCCGGGGAATCCTGGCACATTATGCTAACAGGGATTTGAATAACAGGTAGTCATTATGCCCAGTTTTCAGCTGACTATCTTGGGTCCTCTCTGTTGGTGCCAGACTTCTCATGTCATAGGAGGCTACAACTCTAGGCTGTCCTCATGTCCACATTCATTTTGCTGTTAGGATTTTAGATACAGAACTTGAAGTTCACATAGGAGTGAGATGGGGTCAAAGGCTATTTTGATTCCTTCAAACGTAAATCAGAGTCCTTGCAATGAATCCCAGTCTGGAAATAATAGTAGTAATTGGTGAGCGCTCATCATGTGTTTTAAGAAGCCTGGACTGGTGTTGCTTTATGGGAGATGCTATCTGCTCTCCGTTCATGGAAAATCATTTTTGCAACTTCCTAGAGATGCTTTAGGTTCATTTAGTCCTGTCAATAGCTGGAAGGTCCTGGTTCTGTCTGCATGCTGCCTTTCAGTGTGACTGGATTTGCTGAAAGTCATCATGTTTTTCTCAATTTGTGTTCATTATAATCTGAGATAATGCCACATCACTGTATTTATTTGATATTATGATTGTCTGAGCGTGTGTGTGTGTGTGTGTGTGTGTGTGTGTGTGTGTGTGTTTGTGTCTGTGTTTCAATTAAGGTCCAGGGAGTCTGTGTAGAGTGATGGGGCCTGAGGATTTACCTGACTCACTTTTCAGGTAATGAGAGTGATGAGGCCATGGAGACTCACTTGTAGCAGCACAACACATGACCTCTGTGCTCACCTCTGATAGTCATTGGAAACTCCTGATACTTATAATAAACCCTTTTCCTTGTAAATAGTGATTATGTCCTTTGGGAATTTAGGTAGCAATAGAACCAAGGATTGAGAAAACCTTATTTAGAAACAGAAAAACAGCCATCCCAGATTAAAGTTGGACCCAGGACTGTGAAACAGGCTCTTGGACAGTTTTTAAAGACCTAATCTATTTTTTAAAGCCCCGTCTGGGAGCTAAAGCAAGTCAGCTCCCTTCTTTTAGTTCCATAACTCTACTGGACTCAGACTAAGATTATCAAGTTTAATAAGCACCAAGAGGACCCAGTTCAAAGAAGCCAGGATGTGGCATGTATGGGTTGGGGTAGTCCATGAGTCAAGTTGAATTTATGTAATGCTTGAAACCTTAGTTCAGAGGATTATATGCTCCTTGTGCCATGCCCTCCCACAGGACCAACTTTGAGAACATGATGCTTGAGATGCAACACGACCAGGTAATGACCGATCTCAAGAAAATTCCTCAGGAGATCAGTGAGGCCTTGTACAAGTGCAAGGAGCTGTCTAAAGAAAATCAACTTTATTGGTGAGTGACTATCAGTGTCATTACCCCAGCACTGGGCACAGAATATGTCTGTCCATCACTAACTTTCAAACAAAGTAAGGGGCTGGTTCTGTACTATTTGCCTTTCAACAGGAAGCTTGCCTCCCTCAAAGAAAGGCTGTAGGATTTTTACCTCTTGGGCTCATTTTGATCAGGTGTGATGACTCTGTGAGCCCCTGCAATCATTGTCCTTCCCAACTCAGTATCCTCTAGATAGAAAAGGTGTGCACCTTAATGGAGATATCAGTCAACCTTGAGTCTCTGGGCCCTGAAAACAGATTTATAGATCTGGTTTGCATGAGACACATAGAACGATTGTATATCTGTTGAGTCTGATCTCCTCTTCTAGATATGGTTTGTCCTCTTTCTACCTACAGGTGGTTTTCTAATACCTGGACATATAAACAATCATGGGGCCTATGTACTCTTCTGCTAGATATATGAGGCCCTGTTTGTGTCACGGTTCTCAGAAGTACTTTGAGTCTTCTGGAATGTTACTCTGTTCTCGATTTGACCTTCTTATATGTGATGTTCTATGGCTGCTCTGGTCTGTAGTCTGTGTCTGTCTGGGGACCAGTGCCCATGGTGAGAAGGGATGGTACTTGGAGAAGTGGGAGGAAGATGGATGCTGCCTACATATCACCATTTCTTCTTTGTGGTTCAGCATCAGGAACTGTCAGCTCCTTACAGAGTCTCTTCATATAAAGAACCAAGTAAAAATTCTGTGGAATGAGGACAGGCAGCTGCTAAGGGAGCAGATTGCACTGGAAGAGTGTACTAAGAAAACCAAGAGGCTGTGTGTGGAGGCCAGCTTGAAGATATACGACAAGTATACCCAACAGCAGCAGCAGCAGCAGGTAGGATGCATGAAGCATCAGGGGCAGTTTGTGGACTCATGTCTAACCATAAACACAGCCAAGCCCAGATAACCATCCTCTACCTTGTCCAGACACTCTCCTATGTATTTCCAGTTCTTCATTTCTGTGATCATTTACAAGACTTTCTGTGGAGTTAGCCTCTTTCAAGAAACTGGATGATTGGCAAGCAATCCCTCCTACTCAGCTCCAAGCTGCAGTTCATGAAGATATTTTGAAAACACATTACACCCCTACATGCCTTTATGCTAGAGGGGTTCTATATGGGTGCCTCCGAT
>NW_021616821.1:0-27084 GCF_004785775.1 Grammomys surdaster
AAAAAAAAAAAAATGAAGGTGAGCAGGATCATCAACCAGAAACTAGGATTCAGCCTCAGGAGAGTTAGGTTTAGTCAAGAATATTAGCAGATGTGTTTCTGTGAATCCACATGAATTTCCAGCATGATGCAGAACAATTTTTCAGGTATGATAACATACTTCTTTTCTCTGTCTTCCAAGACTTCATAACACCATAAAGGTATTTGTTTCATGATCCTCATGTAACCTCTTTCATATTGGTGGGTTCATTATAATTATTGATTATAATTTTCTCTCCATGTTACACAATTTCAACATGAGAGCAGCCCTGTAAGATGGAGTTCACTGCTGTTGTGCTGAAGAATAGTTTACTATACTTTATCCTGTGGGATCTTAGCAAGCTTCAAACAATGTCCTCCCCAAGATGAGGATTAATTTTATCTGCACAAGTTTGGAAACCTCTATTTTACTGGTATTGTATGAGATTACTCCTGAATGAAGTCCATCAAAGGTGACATTTATATCATCTAGGTGTTCAAGTAAATGTAGAATGAGTGTTATTCAGCAAAACTCAGTGATTCTACAGGATACAAGATGATACAAAAATGTAGAAAACATTAGAAACATGTCTCGTGTGAGTTTTCTGTGCTATTTAATTTGAGAACTACAGCTTTAACATCTAAAGAAGGTATGAAGTTCATCAGCCCATCAGTGGTAACAGTTGATGGTGATTTCTCTAGATTCTAATCTCTGTACTCATGCACATGTAACACAAAGGCACAGTTCATTTATTGAAGAAGCTGAAACTGGACTTAGTGACACATCCCTGTCATTCCAGTACTCAGACTCAGAAAGTCTGAAGTGGTTGTCTTTGTTTGTTTGTTTGTTTGTTTGTTTGTTATTAAGGCCAGTCTGGGATACACAAGGAGATCATCTTTTTAAATGGTTCATGACTTTGTTTTCCTATATGGTTTTCCCTCCGTAATATTTATCCACAATGCCTTAAGTGTGCAAGCTCTGAATATAGCTGGACTAAACAATGTTAGTCTTTGAATATGCAAGCTATCAGACTAGGTTGTGATATTTTAGAAACCTTATCAAGATCTATTGATGTTTCTCATCCTTTGTTAACTTGGAAATTCATCATGAATTCAAATTATCCAGTTTTGTCAAGAATCACAGTGTGTGTGCGTGTGTGTGTGTGTGTGTGTGTGTGTGTGTGTTTTCTTGTATGTGAGTTAGGACACAGACTGATGTTAGAGACTGATATGACAATATTTGAAGAACTGTCTAGAACATTGGAATCCCTGAGAAGAGTGGAGGTTAGAGAGTTGTATCTAAGATAGAAGATGCAAACTTTTTTGGTAAAGAACTGTATTTTTCCATCTAAATCCTTGATCTGATTGTATGAAGCTCATCATGTGACAGATTGTTTATAATTTACTCCAAGTCAACACATTTAATGACATTTAGAGAATATCTATATATCAAATTATTTAAAAATTAGCATTGGACTTAACCCATTTGATGCATAAATTAATCATATATAGAATAAATGTCTGAAGAATAATTCAAGTGAAGATTCAAAGGAATTTTGTTGCTTCTTTTTATAATTTATACATATATCATCCTACTTGTGTTCCACATCAGAATCAACTACATTTTGAGGATTAAAGCATATGGATATGATTTATTGTCACTGATACTTCTGAGAAGTGAAACAAATGATTAAACCTAACACTGAAAACATATATTAGATCTCTCACACTCATTGTAGAGTATAAAATCTAGTGTTAAGTATTCAAGTATTTATATTTAAATGGTAATTTTCTGCCATTGAGGATGAACAAATCTGTATCAGTTTGAGCTTCAGAGAACAAATGTTCACTGGCCAAATTCATGCAACATGATAGATATTGACCCTAGTAGAAAATTATGATGATTGTAAACAACCAAATGGAATGAAGGTGTATGTGACATTTCCTGAATATATGTTACAATTGATGGGAATATAGTTTAAAGCCATAATCAAAGTATTAAGTACATAGAACGTAAGTATAGGATGCTATGAGGCATGGCTGTAGGTCTCATATAGTATGGGAGGACAGGGTAAGTTTAGCTGTGTATGTGATGAGCAGTAGCCATTACATATAGGTGAAGGTGAACCAAATAAAAGGGAAACAGAGGAGCAGAAATGAGAGGCAAGAGAACCAACAACTCTAAAATGTGGGTCGTGAAGACATTGACCCCAGCATCAAATGATGAGAGGAAAGCATGTGAGACCGTATGGAAGGTACCACTGACACCTGTGAGATGATGAAAGAGCATCTGTGTCCATAATAGGAGCTTTGTCCTTATCCTCATAGAAATAGTGGTAATATGAAGAATAAATCAAAAAGATGTGAAGAAACTTCTCTGTTAGAATGCTAAGGAGGAAATGAAGCATGTTGTAGGAGAATAGACGGGTCAGAAGACAGGAGAACACAGACATGAATTGAGTCTGCTTCTGTATCCCAGAAAAGGCAGGATGAGGCTCTGATAAATGGATAAGAGATCACAGGGAAGAATGGATGTAATAGAATGGAGAAGAGACTTTGTAGAATGGACGACAGCAGCTCACGTTAAGGAAAGAATGAATGAATCTAAAATCACAGGTTTCTGATGAAACTCTTATTGGCTTCATTGTTCTATGTGAGACTGGAATGATAGGAGAACAAGGAATGCTTTGGAAAATAATAAAGTGACAGCATAAATTTCACATGGGGCTTTTGAGCTTGATACCTGTCATACATCTAATGTAAGGAAGATGGTTGGTTAACAATGTTACAGGGACATACAGGTCTAATTTTGAAATTGTAATATAATGCATTGGAATATATGAGATTTTCTTGAAAATTATATTAAATTGTGTTAACAAAGTTTATCCAAATTCGTCAAGAATATCAAAGTATAAAATCTCATAGAGCAAATTAGAAACAACAATTTACCAGGAGGCAAGAGAGAAAAAAATTAGTCAATTTTTTCTCTCAGTAGAAGTGCTTACTGGTATTTAGAAAACAATTGGAAACAGAAATATGTTAAAGAAGTTAGAAATAATCATTAATAATTTTAATGAGTACAAACATTTGGAGTTTTGAAATTATAATTTTTAAGAAAATGGTCAGATCCGTTGTTGAAGAATATATACCCTAGATATATATTGATTTTTTTTATTTTAAAAGATCTGATATTTTCTCATTAGGATACTGGAAAGGAAGAATGATGATGAACAACAAAACTATCATCTCCCAGTTCATCCTTCTGGGCCTGCCCATCCCCCCAGAGCACCAGCACCTGTTCTACGCCCTGTTCCTGGCCATGTACCTCACCACCGTCCTGGGGAACCTCATCATCATCATCCTCATTGTAATGGACTCCCATCTCCACACACCCATGTACTTGTTTCTCAGCAACTTGTCCTTCTCTGACCTCTGCTTTTCCTCTGTCACAATGCCCAAGTTGCTCCAGAACATGCAGAGCCAGGACACATCCATCTCCTATGCAGGTTGTCTGACACAAATGTACTTTTCCAATCTTTTTGGAGGCCTGGAAATCTTTCTCCTTGTGGACATGGCCTACGACCGCTATGTGGCCATCTGCCTTCCCCTTCACTACACCAGCATCATGAGCCCCAAGCTCTGTGTGAGTCTGTTGCTGCTCTCCTGGGTGATTACCATTCTGTATTCCATGTTGCACACTATACTCTTGGCTAGACTGTCATTCTGTGAAGACAATGTGATCCACCACTTTTTCTGTGACATATCTGCCCTGCTCAATTTGGCCTGCTCTGACATTCATATTAATGAACTATTGATATTTTTCTTGGGAGGGCCTCTTATTGTCATCCCATTCTTACTCATTGTTGTGTCCTATGTTCAAATTGTCACCTCCATTCTAAAGGTTTCATCTACTCGGGCCATCCACAAGGTCTTCTCCACCTGTGGCTCCCACCTGTCTGTGGTCTCACTGTTCTATGGGACAATTATTGGTCTCTACCTATGCACATCAGCTAATAACTTTACAGTGAAGGAGGCTTCGATTGCCATGATGTATACAGTGGTGACTCCCATGCTGAACCCTTTCATCTACAGCCTGAGGAACAGAGATATAAAGGAGGCTCTTATAAGAGTCTTAATCAAGAAAAAAATATCATTATAATGGCAACACTGGCATTTTTACTTAAATTTTAGTGAATATATATTGATATTAATATTATAAAATGTATCCTTCAAAGGGGACCCACATAAAAGAACATACTACATAATAATCGCATCTTCAAAAGGGAGTTTTACAAAGTAGTTCAGTTAGGGAAAGGGACTTTGGTAATTCAGTAATGCCATCCTAAGTCTTGAATATATGATTTAGAAAATCATAGGGTAAGAACTAATGTTTTATCAGATTCTATTCCTTATAGTTTTTATTGTTATAAAAAATAGATTCTTCTCTCATACAATACATGCCAGCCACAGTTTCCTCTCCCTCCACTCCTTTTAGTTCCTCATACTTCCGCTACTCCAAATTTACTCCCTCTCCCTTTCCTCTTCTGAAAACAGCTGGCCTCCAAGAGAGGAAAAGTTAATACCACAAACAAGACACAATAAGAAAATATGAAAGCCCTCATATCGAGGATAGCCAAGACAATACAACAAGAGGAACAAACTCTTAAGATCAGGCATAAGATTCAGAGATAAACCTGAAACCACTGTTTGTAGTCCCACAAAAACACCTAGTTAATAGCCTTAACACATAGGCAGAGGACCTGGTAGAGACCCCTGCAGGACTCATGCTTGCCTTTTCATGCTTTGGGAACCCATGTGAGCAGCTGTTTAGTTAACTTGGTGGGACTATGTTTTCCTGGTATGCTCCAACCCCTTTGACCCCTACAATCTTTCCTTCCCCTCTTCCACAGGGTTCCCCCATCTCTGAGGAGAAGGGCACAGTGGAATACTTAAATGTACACTGTCTTTCTTCATAATGTTTGGCTGTGGGTCTCTGCATCTGTTCCATCTGGTGCCAGAAGAATTCTATCTGACAAGGCACTAATATATGTGTACAGCATAATATCATTAAGAGTTATTTCATTGACTTTTTTTCCAATAATGTTTAGTTCTACCCTAGCTCTCTCCTCTATTCAGTCTCTGGTTCCTGGCCATCTAGCCAGTGTAGGACACAAGATCATTTCATCTACACCCTGAGAAATAAAGACATAAAGAGGATCCTTATAAGAGTTACCTGCAATAAAATAATTCTTTGCAATGGTAACATTTGTGATTGTAATAAATGTATTGAGGTAAATATTTTATATCAGATATTATCCATCATCGTAGGAACTATATGAAAGAACATGCTACATAACTGTTCAACACATGAAAGAGAGGAGGTTTAGCAGAGTAGCCAAAGTAGGAAATGTTGTCTTATATATCTGGCTAAAACTTCCTCCTTACCTTGCATAACCCATCCTGGAAATGCATATTGTCCAGTGCATTTACATGTATTGTCTAATGTGATCTCCATTCATCTTAGGTTGCTGCAAAAATTTATCATTTTACCCTGATTTCTATGTTCAATGATGTAACAGTTAAAATAGTTTAAGCAATGGATTCATGACACTAGATAACAATGAAACATTTTCACTACCCTACTTCCTTCCAACATTTTCTATTGGCACTCAAACACTGATTTTGATGTTATTTTTTTCTCTCAACTCCCCACATTCTCCCCATATACCCATGCTATCTTTTCTGACAAGTCTTTACCCTGAACAAATTAGTTAGAATCATTTTGTAAAATTGTCATTTATATAATTTTTGTCTAAATTTGGAATTGATTTATAAACAAGGACAATTCAATTTACTTCTCTAAGATCAAGGAAAAAAAGAAGGAAATCTAGAATCTGGTAATGTCTAATGTATGTTCATATTTTACTTTGTAAGACATCTGTTTCTAGTGGGTGGCTTTATTTTACTCTTGTGACAATCTCAGGGAGGTAGAGAAGGTTCTGTTTCACATACTAAAGAATAAGAAGTTCACTGACTTACCATCTCACACAAAGGGCCAATGAGTGAGCATGATTGTGATCATAGATCAATTTCCCTCTTCTCTCTCATTTCTGTTGAAAATTTTTTCTTTACGTTTTTATAGTCTTTGCCTCACTGTGGCATGAAATAACCCTAGTTCCTTATTTCCTCAGTTGTCCTTAGTAGGTGATGACACACAAACCCAGTTCTCTGTTGATACTCCCACCCCATACACATCATCTCCATGTGAAGCCAGATCTGCCTCTAGATAGTCTCATTTCCTGGACAACATCTTCACTTGATCCTACATATGATCTTCAATAGGAACACACACACCTTGAGTTCCTCTGTCCCCAAACAGTCTTCATTTTGTCTTTTATCCTGTTTCTTGAATTACGATTTCATCTACTGTCCAGTGATCTACATACCCATTTCACTGTACATACATGCACATATGCACACACAGACACATGCACACATACAATATATATTGTATATTTTTTACATAAGTGGATGCTATCTTATCGAATTTTAAATCATGACTGTTTGTTCAATAATACCGAGTATTGTTGTTTCCATGTAGTTAACCTTGCAACAAACTGTTGTCATAACTAAACTCTGAAATCCCATTCCCATGATATAACAGAATTATCAGGGACAAGACAGACAGTGTATAAATTAAGCCTCATTCCTCCTCATGTGAAAAACAGTTTAAAGGACATAAATTGTTCTATATTAAGTAGCAATGACATTAGATGTAAGAGCTATAGGATGGAAGCTAAAATTCTTATCAGCAATGGAAAGCAGTACCACAGGATGAAAGTACGGCCTAGAAAGTGCATCTCTTTAAATATATTTTAAACTTTTAACTGATACATAAAATTATACAGTTGGATTAACATAATACAATGTGATGAATACCATACACAATGTAGAAAATGAAATGTGTCAAAGTGAGAGTGTTTTAAACAGAAGAGAAAGAGAGGGGAAACAAGAAAGGTTAACTAAAAAACTGAACAAAAAATAGAAATCAATCCAGATATGATGGATCATGGCTATGATCCCAACACACATGATCATCAGGCAGAAGCATCAGTATAAATCTTATAGCAGCAAAGTTGCACAGTAAGACCATATGAGGTCAGACTATCTGCACTGTGACCTTGTGAAGTCAGCTTAGCTGTACAGTAAGACCCTGTGAGGTCAGCATGAGGTGCACGGTGTGATGCTTTTGGAAATGGAACTCACAACCATTAATATTGTATCTGTGAAATAATGAGCATAAAGTTACCACAAGACTGAGAAATTGTATGCCAAGTCATAGCTAAAATGGTTGTGAGATTCAAACAAATAGTTTTGTTTCATTATGCATGCAAGTACAGTTTATAATTGTCACAAAGCAGAATGAGCATTCAAATAATGATAGATAAATAAAATATATTACACTCATAAAATGAAACATTATTCAACAACAAAAGTGAATGAATCAGTGCATGCAACTATGTGGAGATTCTGTGGAGACAAAGAAGACAAATGTGAAGAGCAGACACTGAATGAGTGAAATTTCAATTAGGTATCTTAAAAAGCCATATGCCAATGGTCATGTGAAGGTCATGACCTTCTGAATATCTTTCCTTTTACCCATAGATTGCTCTGTGTCACTTTCAACCTTGAGCAGAGAGTCTTCTTGTCGTAGTGGATATTGGTTCATACTGAGCCACATGACTGTCTAATTGCTAAGAATAAGTGAATATGAAATGCATCCATAGATGGGATCTGATATGGAACATCCCTCCTCCAAGGCTCAGGGAGCATCAGAGAAGAAGAGGTAGAAAGACTAGAAAAGTCAGAGGATGAGGAAAAGGACTGTGAAATGCTGGATTCTGATGATGACAGAGCTGTTGCAAACATAAACATACAGTGGCTGTGGTCAGCTGAACAAAATTTGCACATAATCAAGCCAGTTAAAATTTTCAGCTTGAATAATTCCAATATCAGTTGACATCCCAATGAAGATAGAAGAAATTTTGTAAGACTCCACCTGTAGATGAAGAGATACACATAATTAACCACTGTCAAAAAAGGGAGCATTTGTCTTCTGTGGGGCAGTGGGCTGTGAGAGACAACTGGGTACCTGGTCAAGTGCCTCGAACCCTGGTGACCCTAAAGAGATGGTAGGAGTTTGGCCTTGTTCCCGGGCTCTGGTTCCATCCACAGCTCCCCCTAAAGAAAGGTTTGCGGCCTTTGGTCACATAGCACAGGTAGAGGACGTGACTACAGGCTACAGAGCCTCAAGAGGTCTTTATATTAATGAGATACCTAAAGGGCAGAGGGCATAGCCAATTAAACATTCCTTCCCAGACCCTCCTCCTACTTGCCAAAGGTATTTAACCTCAGGCCCATCCTGAGGACACGCTTCATCCACTTTCCACCATGACAATAAACCTTTTAAAACCATGGATTTCCTCTTGTCTTTGGGGCCTGCCATGGAGAACCATAGAGAGGACTTTCAACTAATGAGCCACCACCTAATCTCCTGTGCAGAGCTTCTCTGCATTCCAGCCATGGAGACCTGCCAACTCAAGCAAGCTAGCTGAGCCAGCCATGACCCAGCCAAGCGAGTCATCTCCAGAGCTTCTCCCCCTCCCCACTTTTGCCTGCAAACCTGTCCAGCTCATATGCACCCCCCTCTTCTCAGTCCTTTTGTGGCCCCTCAGCTGTGCCTGGGAGAGACCAGCTGGTCTCTGGCCAGCCACCTTGTCCCTGGGACCCCCAACCCAAGAGTTCCGCCCCACACAGGATCTCAGACTGGGATCTCCCCACACCCGGAGTGGAGCTCGATGGTTTATCATAGCCCAGCACCCGCCTGTCACTGCATGGAGTGAACTCAGTCAAGTTCCCATACTTCTGCCCCCCTTAGCTGTGGCCCGAGCTGCCTGGGGCGGCAGACAGATGGGATCCACAACTCATCCCAATAGGACCCATGCCCACGCGGGAGCTACAGCCCCACAGTCTTCCTCAGTCATGAACCCCCTTATGGGTTATCCAATACAATGTGGTCAATCCTAGAAGCATATACATGAAGGCAACACTGAATGAGCTCAATGGGTTATGTTTATATATGGATTTGGTTAACAAAGGTTAAAGAAGAGGAAGTTGTGAATTTGAGAGGGAGATGTAGGCAGAGAATGATGGAGGAGAGAGAGAATAAGAAGTGATGAAATTATATTTTAAATTTTAAAATAAACCAGAATGGAAGAGGGAGTGACTCCTAATGCCCCACTCTTAGATTAGGAGCTATTGGCAGTTGATGTCTGCTAAGGGGAGCAGCCATTGTCAGGTTGCCCACACACTAGTGGGAAATCACACAGCCACGTGCATCTAATTGCAACATTAATTGGATTCTGGGTTATATAATAATAATAACAATAATATCTATGTTGGTAGGAGAGATGTACAGAGGAGGGCCAAAGGAGCTGGAGGGAGGAAGTTGAGAAAGATATGGTGAAGATGCATTGTATACATTTAAGAAATTTGCAATTAATAATTATAAATACTTTGAAACAATTTCATTTTCAGAATATTTAAATTTTTAAAGTTTTACAATTCTATATGGGCATGTTTGTGTATATATAAATGTATACATATGCCTATGTATGTTTATGTGTACACATATACATACAAGGAAAGCATTAACTACTCCATTCTTCACATACCATATAGGAGTTCACTAAATTTAAAAAAACATAAATTATGTAAATGTCATTTTAAATGTGTATATTAATAGCCCATGTAATATATTTCCTCATCATATTTTGTATATATCAGATGGTTTCATTTCTTGTTTGCTTTTTTAATTATTTTTTCGTTTTTATTTACTTTTTTCTTATATATTATATCCTGACCTCTATTTGCCCTTCCCTTTCCCCTAGATTCTCCCTCTTCATCTTCCATTTCCCCAGATCCCTGCCCCTTTCACATATTCTTAGAAACAAGCAGGCTTTCCAAGGGACATCAATCAAATATGGCATAACAGGCTAGAGTACGACCAGGCATATGTTTTCATATCAAAGCTGGAGGAAGCATCTGAGTAGGAAGAAAGGATCCCAAAGTCAAGCAAAAGAGTCAGAAACAGAATTTGCTCCCAGTGCTAGAAATCCTACAAAACCACCAAGCTACACAACCATAACATAAATGCAGACACATACAGGCTTCTTGATCTCTATGAGCCCATGTGAATCCCAGTCAACTGACTCTGTGGGTATGTTTATGTAGTGTCCTTGATTCCTCTGGCTCCTCCAATCCTTCCTTCCACCCCTCCACAGGATTTCTCAACCTCTGCCTAATACTTGTCTGTGTGACTCTGCATGTGCTTCCATCAGTTACTGGATGAAGTCTTAATAATCTCTCTGATAATAATTATACTAGGCTCCAGTCCCAGAACACTTTGCAGGCAGGATAAACTGTAGATTGGGGATTTTGTGGTTGGGTTAGTGTCCCATTCCCTCCACTAGAGTACTTTTCTGGATACAAAGGATGGCCAACTCAGGCTTCACGTCCTCCAATACTAGGAGTATTCTCTTATACCAGCCTCACAGATTCAGTGGAGTTTCCATTGCACTTCTACCTTGATCCCAAAGTTAGCACAATTCCAGACATCTCTTCCAGTATTCTTTCCTTCCACCCCTCTCCCGATTCATCCTATTTCCATCCCCACCTGTCCCTAGTCCACCCATGAAATGTATTCTAATCCTAACCAAGCAAGTGGAAGACATGCATGATAAAAACGTCAAGTACTTGAAAAAGGAAATTGAAGATATCATAAGATAGAAAGATTTCCCACGCTCATGGATTGGTAGGATCAACATTAAGAACTACCATGTAACCAAAGTAATCTACAATTCAATGCATTTCCCATCAAAATTTCAACACAATCCTTTACAAACCTTGAAAGAACAATACTCAACTTTATACAGAAAAACAAACAAACAAAAAAACCAGGATAGATAAAACAATCCTGTACTGTAAAAGAACATCCAAAGGCATCAACATTCCTGATTTCAAGCTTTCAAGCTATACTACAGAGCAATAGTTCAGGCTACAGAGCAGACCACCAACATCTGCTTAGATTTTGGTGGTGATACAGGCCATTGTCAGCATAGACCCCAATTTCAGTAGAAATATAGATCCAAACATGGCCCTCAGCAGAAGCATGAACTCAGACATCAACAGGGTAGCAGTGAAGTCCACTTAGATCACTATGGATTCCTTTGGCAGCATGGCCTGTGGACATCAACTTGGTTTCAGGATACAGAACAGACCAAGGACATCTGCATAGCTTTAGTTAGAAACATATGCCACAGCCATCAACATGGCTCCCAGTAGGGAGAGGAACAGCCTAGCTGACCAAAATAGTTTCTAATAGTATTTTAAATACTTGCACAGAAATAAGTGTAGCACCTCATCAAAGAACTTCTTTCCTTCTTTCTTTCTTTCATTCATTCTTTCTCTCTCTCTGTCTGTCTGTCTGTCTATCTGCCTGCCTGCATATATTTATTTACCAACAAATAAAAAATACTACAGATATTCACAACTGAACAAAATGCAAAGAACACATGACTATGGCATTTCCAGTTATAGTTGCTGCATCTACAGTGAAACCATAATACCTAAGGCACAGTCTTGGAAATGGGGCAGAAATTATCAGAACAAGACAACCAGTACTTTGTGCAAAATAATGTCTTCTAGACAATACAGGGAAGCAGCACTCATAAACTTTAACCCTTCAGTGTTTTTGAAACACAACAGAAATTATGTTAGTTTAGGAAAACTGCAATAAATGACTGCTATGATAGAAAGAATCAGTTTTCTCCAGGATCTAGACCCCTGATAGATTATCCAATCCTAAGTGGTCATCTCTAAACCCATGGACATGCTAACAATACTACATGGACTCAAAACTGTCCGTGTATGTTTGTGTGGAGACCTAGAAGGCATTATAGTGATAGAGTAAGAGGGAAAATGATGTAAATATTGTATGTATGCATAAAATTCTCTACAAAATCAAGGTAAAACAGAAATGTAAAGCAAGAAATCAAAGACCTTTATCCACCCAGGGGGTGGGAATTTTGAGGGTGGGGAAGTGGGAGTGGGGGGGGGTAGGTGGGGGTTACATCCAAGGAGAAGAAGGAGGAGGGGTAAGGGGATGGGGGGTTCCCGGGTGGGTGGGGGATGGGGTAAGGGGATAACATATGAAATGTAAATAAAATATCCAAGAAAAAAAAGAAAAAGAAAAAAAAAGAAAAAAAAGAATAAACTTTTAAAAAGCAAGAATATTGTGGATTTTGCAAGGAAATGGATGGAAGTAGAAAATATCATCCTGAGTGAGATAACTCAATAAAAGGATATGCATGGTATGTACTCACTTATAGATGAATAATAGCCTAAAATCCAGGATAACCACTCTACAACCCACAGACTCAAAGAAGCCAAATAACAAGGAGGGTCAAGAGAGGATGCTTGAATCTTTCACAAAAGGGAAAATAAAATAATTATCTGAGGTGGGTGGATGGAGGCAACTGGGTGACAGAGGGAATAGGGGGATCAAAAGTAGAAAGAGCAGGGAGAGTAAATGACACTATGTGACCCTTCCCCCAAGTTACTTCTTATTTGTAAATAAAAATGCCAACAGCCAATAGCTGGGCAAAAGAGGCATAGATGAGGTTTAGAATTTCAGGTTTGGGGTTGGAGAACCATGAGAGAGAGAAGAAGGTGAATGGAGGAGAAGCTGCCATGGGTTAGATGACTTGACGAGAACATAGCCCTGAAGGCTGGCCAATTAGAGTTAAGAGCAGCCCAGATGAAACATAAGAAGTAATAGCTCAGAGTTATCAATAGTAAAAGTAGATTCTAATCGTATAGAGGTAGATATCTGCAGCTCTCATGCTGTTTAAAACTTATCGTAAATATAAAGGTTCTACATGCCTTTTATCTAGAAACTGAATGGTCAAAGACAGGGTAGAAACCCTGGGTTGGGATTAAAATTTCTACAACAGCAATGTAAAGAGAACAAATATATGTGTGATGTCAGCAAAAACTTGAGACGGAGCAAGGCAAATCAAGGCTCAAGTGGCCACAATCTCTGGATCATATTTGTATTTGTTCTAAACATCTCATGTCCTTTCACATGTCTACTACATCACATGTCCTTTCACATGTCTACTATACCAAAGCATCCTTTTACTTGTATCTACTTCAGTGAAACATTCTTTAACATCAAGATATTCCTTCACCTGTTTGCCCCAGAAAAACATCATTTGGCATAACTGCATTTCCAAAGAAACCAGAAGTTTCCACCTCAGATAAGGACAGTAACCCACCCACAGAACCTTTGACCCAAAATATGTCCTGCCTACAAGATGTACAAGGACAACGAGCAGAGATGGAGGGAATGGCCAACCAATGACTGCATCAAGTTGAGACCTATCTCATGAGCAAGAACCAATCCCTGACACTGTTAATGATACTCTGCTTTGTTTCTAGACAGGATTCTAGCATAACTGTCCTCTGAGAGGCTCCATTCAGCAGCCAACTTCAAGAGATGCAGAGACTCACAAAAAACATTAGATGGAGCTCAAGGAGTCTTATGGAAGAGTTGGAGGAAGGATTGAGGAACACAAAGAGTATAGAGACTCAACAGGAAGACCAACAGACTCAACTAAACTAGACCCTTGGGGCTTCCAGAGACGGAACCACCAACTAAAGAGTGAGCATTGGCTGGATATAGGCCCCGAACACATATGTAGCAGATGTGCACCTTGTTCTTTGCGTAGATCTAGAATTTTTGACACATCCTTACATTCCACTTACTATTTCCACATTTAAAAACAAAAGGTAATTATCTCTATAAGCAGTAAAGATTAGATCGGTAAGGATCAAGGTTCCCTTGGCTTGAAAGTTTGTGTTTGTTTTGTTATTATGTACAAAACTTTATTCAACTGATGACTATCATGCTCAGGAAATTTTACTGAAAGAAGGGATTATAAATGTCATAAATGGCCTCATGATCAGTGGTGAACATATACAACATGGATTCATAAAGTAATCTCTGGAGGGGATTGGATAATGGTCATAGTAGGTACAATTAACACTTTCACACAGATGTAAAAAATACAAAATGAGTGAACAAAAATGTGAACATGGACTGCTCTTTGTTTGACTTGAAGAAACCTTACACATGCCATCTGCTTGCCAAAGTCCTTCTCTTTTCACATATAGGCACACATAGAAAGTTGGGTAATAAAGTTGAAATTTTTCAAGAAGGCTATATATGTGCCCAGAGTACTTCTGCACATAGTCAGTCATGTACAATTGAGTTGCTATCCACAGAAGCTTCCCAAGGTGTGTGGTTTTCTGCAGCATCATTCTGCTTAAAAACTACTGTTGACGGCTCAGCAGTTAAAGGCTAGGCACACATCCAAAAATATAAAAACTACTAATGGTTTCTTGTATGAATTTTTGTTGTATGAAACACCTTAAATCAAAAGAATGATTTTAAACAACCAAATGGAATGAAGATATATATGACATTTCATGCACATGAAGGGAAGATACCTTAAATCAGTTATCTAAGTATTGATTTTTTGAGATACATGTAGGATGCTAGGGAACATAGCTGAAGGTATCTTAGAGAAACAGAATAAATTTAGCTATGCATATGATAATCAATATGTCTGACACATGAATGATGATGAACCAAATGAAGGGAAAACAGAAAGGAGGGAGTGATAGGCCCAGTACTAAATGATGAGAGAAAAGGCTGTAAGACCATCTGGGATTTAACACTTGCACCTCCGAGATAATGAAACAGCTTTGTGTTTCTGATAGCTTTGTGCTTATTCTCAGAGCAACAGTGGTAATCTCCAAATAAATCAGAAAAGGTGTGAAGGAACTCCACTGTTAGAATGCCACAGTGTAACTGAAGCATGTTGAGGGAGAAGAGAAGGGTCAGGAGATATGAGAACATGGGTGTGAAGGGAATCTGCCTCTGTATTCTAGTAAAAACAAGATGTGGTCCTCATATACTGATATAATCTCATGGTGAGAAATGGATAAAATAGGAGAATGAAGGAGAAACTCTGTATAATGTACAACCAAAGTTTAATTTGAAATGAATGGATAAAAATTTACATAGATCTAACTCAAACCTGAGTTTCTTTCATCGGCCTTGCCAGATAGCAATGAAAGGGGAGGCCCTTGGTCCCATGGAGGTTTGATGCCCCAGAGTAAAGGGATGCTGGAACAGTGGGGTGGGTGGAGGAGCAGTTTTATACAGGCAAAAGGGAGTGGGAGGGCAGATGTGTGATTGGGGAGGGGGTGGCAGAGAGGTAACCAGGAAGTGGGATATCACGGAATCAGAGGTAGGAAGAGGGAGTATCTGGGAAGTGTGATGTAAACAAATGGAATGACTTATAATTTAAAAAAAAAAGAGAGAAAGCAGCTTAAAGAATGAATGGGTAAAAATTCACATAGATCTAACTCAAATCTGAATTTCTTTCATCACACTATATCAGGCTGGAGAGGTAGGAGAATGAGGAATGCTTTAGTAGACATTAAGGTCAAGACGTGAATTTCACTTGGGGTTTTTGAGCTTCTGATGCTTGTCATACATGGAATGGAAGGAAGATTACTTTATGGTGGAGCAAAACTCTCTGTTACAGAGATATTTAGGTCTAAGTCTAAAATGGCAATCTAAGGCATTGGAGTATGTGTGTTTTTCTTAAAATTTATATAAAAATTTTGATGACAACATTTAAGCAAATTTTCAAGAACATCTATATATAAAGTAACATAGAACACATTACTAAAGAATAAACTAGTTACCAAATATGTGCAGATAGCAGGAGATAATAGCATTAGTCCACTTTATATTTCTGTGGAAATAGCATAAAACTATCTAGGACAGGATGGAACACAGAAATCTGTTAATGTTGAGAAAAAATCATTAATATGTATAACAATTAGGAGTTTTGAAATTATGATTACTGTGATGACTATCAGATCCATTGCTCCAGAATATGTATTCTGTATCATTTTATTTTAAATTTTAAGGGATACTGATACTTTCTCATTAGGATACTTAAGGAGAAAAATGATAATGAACAACCAAACTGTCATCTCCCAGTTCATCCTCCTGGGCTTGCCCATCCCTCCAGAGCACCGGCACCTGTTCTATGTGCTCTTCCTGGCTATGTACCTCTCCACTGTCCTGGGAAACCTCATCATCATCATCCTAATTCACCCATCTCCACACATTCATGTTCTTGTTTCTTAGCAATTTGTCCTTCTCTGCCCTCTGCTTTTCCTCTGTCACAATGCACAAATTGCTACAGGACATTCAGAGCCAAGTACTACCCATCTCCTATGAAGCCTGCCTGACACAAATATACTTCTTTATGGTTTTTGGAGACATGGAGAGCTTCTTTTTTCTGGTCATGGCCTATGACCACTATGTGGCCATCTGCTTCCCTCTGCATTACATCAGCATCATGAACCTTAAGCTCTATGCTTGTCTAGTGCTTCTATTGTGGATGCTTACAATATCCCATGCCATGATGCACATCTTGCTTGCAGCAAGATTGTCTTTTTGTGAGAAGAATGTGGTCCTCAACTTCTTCTGTGACCTATTTGCTCTTCTAAAGCTGGCCTGCTCAGACCCTTATGTTAATGAGCTGATCTTTCTCATGAGTGGACTCCTTGTAATTATTCCATTGCTACTCATTGTTATCTCCTATGCAAAGATTGTCTCCTCCATTCTCAAGTTTCCATCTACCAAAGGCATCTACAAGGTCTTCTCCACCTGTGGTTCTCACCTGTCTGTGATGTCTCTGTTCTATGGGACAATTATTGGTCTCTACTAATGTCCATCAGGTAATAATTCTACTATAAAGGAAAATGTCATGGCAATGATGTACACAGTGGTAACTCCCATGCTAAACCCTTTCATCTACAGCCTGAGGAACAGACACATAAAGGATGCTCTAATAAGAGTTGCCTGCAATAAGAAAATCACTTTGAAATGGTAGCTATTAGGATTTTTACCTAATTTTATGTAATAAATGTATTGATGTTAATATTTTATGTCAGATGTTGTCCCTCATCATATAGCCCATATAAAAGGTCATACTACATGGCTGTCAAATACACAAAAGAGAGAAAGTTTAGTGGAGTAGTCAAAGTATGGATAATCATCTTTGATATCTGACTACGTCTTCCTTCTTACCTTGTTTAAATGGTCCTGGAAATACACAGAGGAGGAGGTACTGTCTAATGTGATCTCCATTCCTGGCATTCTAAAGTTACTGTAACATTTTATCATTTTACCCTGACTTCCTTGTTGACTGATGTATGAGTTAGAATAGTATAATTATTAGTCAATTTATGACGCCTAGTAACAATGAAATCTCTCCACATCCAGCCTCCTTCTACAGGTTTTCCCACACTGATTTTGACATAATTTTTTCTCTTAGCTCCTTTCATTCTTTCCCACTTCATATTATCTTTTTTCCCAGTCTTGATCTTGAACAAATCTGAGGGAATTGTTCTGTACAATAGTGTCAGTTTTATAATTGTGGTGTTATTTTGTAATTGATTAAAAACCAGGTACCATTCAATTTAACTGACTTCTCTAAGATGAAGGAAAGAAGAAAGAAGGCTAGAATTCGGTAATGCCTCATGTGCATTTCATATTTTACTTTGTAAAATATCTACTTCTACTGGATGGCTTTATTTTATTCTTGTCACCATCTCAAGGAGATAAAAAGTTTCTGTTTCACAGACTGAGGAATGTAAGATGCAGTGACTACCCATCTTACACAGAGAAGCAATAGATGACCATGTATGAGATCATAGATCAATTCCACTCATCTGTCTCATTTCTGTAGAAAGATGAATTTTTCTTTATTTTTTACATTCTTTGCTTTACTATGGCATGTAATAACCCTGGTCCATTTGTATCCTCGGTTGTCCTTGGTAAGTGATGACAGAAAAAACAGCCCTTTTTATTCTACTGATTCCCCCCAACATACATCATCATCTCCATGTGAAACCAGTCCTGCCTCTAGGCTTTCTCACTACCTGGAAAGCACCTACACTTGAACCTCTGTGTGATCTTCAATAGGATTATGCATACTTTGAACTTTTTATGTTCCCACAGAGTCTTCTCCTTGTTCTTTATTTTGTTTTTTGAATTATTGTGTCATCTCTCACCCAGTGATATACATAAGCCCTTCTATGTATACACACACAAGGAGGGAAAGAGACGTGTATTTACAAATGTGGATAAAAGCTAATACAATTTTGAATTCTGTTTTCTTATTAATTATGATTTTAAGATATATATTATTGTTATTCCCATATAATTAAGGTAGCACTGGTTTTTGTCATTGCTAAACTCTGAAAGCACATCATCATAATCCAACAAAATTATCAGGGACAAGAGAGAAAAGATGTAAATTAAGCCATGTTCCTTCTCATCTAACAGCTTAAAAGACAGAAATCAGTATATATTCAACAGTAATAACATTAGGTGTAAGATATAAGAAGGAAGCAGAAGCACTACTGAGCAATACAAGACAGTGCCACAGTGCAAAAATAGAGCCTAGACACATGTATAGGAGAGGGCTGCCTTGTCCGGCCTCAGTGAGAAAGAATACACCTAATGTGGCAGAGACTTAATACAACAGAGTGGGAGGATAATAGGGGAGAAGGAAAGTGATGCCCTCTCAGAGGCAACAGGGAGGGGGGATAGCAGGAAGAACTCTTTTGGGGAGACTGGGAGGGGGCACCATTTGGGATGTAAATAAATAAAGAAAAGGGAAACTATAGCCTAGAATCTACAACTCTTCAAAAATATTTTAAATTTTTAAACTGACACATAAAATCATACAATTTTATTAACATAACACTCTGCAATGGATATCATATGTAATGTAGAAAATGGACTGTGTCAGAATGGTTTAAAGAGAAGAGAAGAAAGTGGGAAACAAGAGAGGTTAACTGAAAAGCTGAACAAACACAGTAAGTAAAAATCAGGCCAGGTGTGATGGATAATGCTTGAGATCCCAGCCCTGATGAAGCTCAGGTAGAAGGATCAGTGTAAATGTGATTTCAGCCTCGATGCACAGAGAGATCCTGTAAGGTCAGCCTCACTGCACATGAGGTCCTGTGAGGCCATCCCAAACTGTACAGTGAAAGACCCAGCAGAGAAATTGAAACTCTCAAGCATCAATGTTGGGCTTTGGAATATTGCATTTGCTCTAGGAAAAAGGTTATTTGACAAAATATTGAATATAGAATTATCATATAACTGAGAAATTATATCCTTGGGCACATAGCTTCAACAGTTGTGGGATTCAAGTAAATGGTTTTGCTTCATTATGCATGCACGTACAACTTATAATGGTCACAAAGCAGAATGATCAATCAAATGATGGCCAGATATATTCAGTATTATATTCATAGAATGAAACATTATTCAACAACATAAATGAATGAATTATTGGTGTTTATAATTGCGTGGAGGTTCTGTGGTAACAAGGAAGGTAACTGTCAAGACCGGATACTGCATGATTAAAATTTCAATTAGATATCTTTAAAAAGCATATGCTAATTATCATGTTGTGAAATTACCTTCCAAATATTTATGTTTTTAACCTATGCATTTGTGTTGCTCTCAACCTTGAGCAGAGAAGCTTCTAATCATGGCAGGTATTGCTTAATCTTAAGTCACAGAAATGTTCAATTGCTGAGACTGAACAAGTATGAGTAAACAGTCATTGATGGAATCTTATATGGACTATCCTTCTCCTGAGGTTTAGGGAACATCATGGGTTGGAGGAGTCAGAGGATGGGAAGAAGGATGTCCAATTCTGGCCTCTGGTAATGATAGAGCTGTTACAAACATGAACTGAATGAGGTTGTGGTCACCTAAATTACACTTAAACAAGATCAAGCCAGTTAAAAATTCCAACTTGAACAATTCCAACAGCAACTGACATCTCACCCCCAAGATGAAGTGCTATGAGTAACTAACAATTGCCGAGAGAGGGAATATTATTCATTGTCCCCAGTGATTAGTCCTGAGATAGGTTATCTAATATAAAATGGCCAGTCCTAGAAGCATATACATGCAGACAATACTGCATGAGTTCAGTGGATTGTATTTAAATGTGGATTTGTTTATATGTATGTATAACAACAAAGATTAAAAAGAAGAAGCAGTGAATGAGGTAGACGAGGTGTCGGATATCGGAGGAGCAGGATGGAGGAGGAGGGGAGATGTTCTGTAGTTATATTTTCAATTTTTAAAAAAATCAAGCAGGGATGTGGGAGGGACTCTTAACGCCCTACACCTGGCTGAGGAGCTCTTGGCATTTGATAGCTGTCAGGTGCAGCCCTGCTTACACACTGAAGGCCTAAAATCAGCAATAGGCCTAAGTCAGCTTGCGAATACAAAGTCTTGGGTCTCTGTGGGAAAACACTGAAACAGATAGCTATAAGATATTGTAAACAGGCAGCTTTGGTGGAAATTTACCAGCCTGAATAGTCATAGACCTTGTGGCTAGGTAGCCTTGGTGGATAGTACCAACTTAGATAAGGACAAGTGAATCATAGGCAGATCATAGTGACCTGTCCCCTGAACCTTCACCCAGCTGACACTCTGTTCTGGAAGATATCTATACTCCCCTTGAATACCTATGCTTCTGCGTCATCCCCTTCCCCACATCCTGTCTTTTTGTGTATATAACCCCTGTGTGAAAAAGTAAAAATGGCGGTTTGATCAGACTATAGACAAGCTCCTTGTTCTTTGTGTCTGCCTGTTTTCCCCACTTTCTCTTTCAGGTGACCTCCCCGGACCCCTCTTTAATTCCCTGCTAGACGGGGGAGATTGCTGCTGGGGAATGGAGAGTCACTTTCCTTTGAGAGGTGGTGGTCATTAGCAAGTTGCTCACACTCAAGTGGATGACCCCACAGCCATGTGCCTCTGGCCAACACTAATTGGACACAGGGCTATATATACGAAAGTTTTTTAAAAGAACCTGAATTTGTTAAAGAGGGATATATGGGAGGAGCATCAAAAGGAGTTGGAGGGAAGGAACTAAAAAAGATATGTTTAAGATGCATTGTATACATCTAAGAAATTTGTAATTAATAAAAATAAATATTTTAAAATAAGGAAACATTTATTTTAACTCAGAATCTATGAATTTTTAAAGTTCTACAATGGTTTATTTGCATACATACATGCAAAGCATTGGTCACAATCTTATTTACACAAAGGTTTAAGGAGTTGACTAAATTATAAATAAACTTAAAGCATGTGCATGTCTCTTTATTAGTGTATATTACTAATTCATATAATAGATATCATTATTATATTTTTATATGAGATGCATTGATCTTAGTTAACATACCATTTTCCATATCTCCTCTCACTCTCGATTATTTCCTCTCCTCTGTATGTGTGGTTTTTTTCATCATATGCTCTAAATAATTACACTTCAATGTTGGGTTTTTTTTCTTGTTTTACACTTAAGGGGAAACAGTTGGTGCTTGTCTTTCTAGGTTTGTCATACTTGATATAGCATAATCTTCTTCATTCCATCTCTTGGGCAATAGCATGACTTTATTTTTTAATTATATAATAATAGTCTGTGGAGTATATGTACAAGATATTCTTTATTTACTAATTGCCTGTGAGCACTTAGATAAGCCCATGAACTGAGAACTACAACTCATGTGACAAGAAGCACGAATATGTGGGTTTCTACATTACACATTGCTTTGCATTTCCTTGAATATGTACTCAGACATGGAATACCTGAATCATTTTAGTTCAAATAGGTTTTAGACTTTTGATTATATTCTATTCTGAAAAGCTCAGTTGCCAACATGCATCTTGAAACCACAAGACTCTTTGAAGAGAACATGAAAGAAAATCTGTACAGCACAGTCTCGAACATGTGGGAAGCATGTTGGCATGGAGATAGACATCATGATGCAGACAGAGCTAAGAGTTCTACATCAGGTTCCTTAGGCAACAGGAACAGACTGTGAGGCACTAGGCCTGGGTTGAGCTTCTGAAACATCAAAACCCACTCCCAGTGGTACACTTCATCCAAAAAGCAGACATTTACTCCAACAAGGACACACCTTCTATTAGTGCCACTTCCTATGAGTATATAGAGGCCATTTTCTTTCAAACCACCAGATTTGCTTAGCCTTCCTTTCTTCTCTATTCACTCTAGCTGGAAAGGAAATGAGCCTAGCTGTCCTTCAATTGATGAATAGATAATGAACATTTGGTACAGACACACAATTCTATTCCAATGTAAAGAAAAAATCGTGAAACCTACAATTAAATGGTTGGAAATGGAAAATATTACATAGTGTGGTAACTCAGACCCAGAAAAACAAATGCTCCATATTCTTTATTTGTAGATCTTAGCTCCAAATATTTAGTTTGAGTACATAACCTCAAAAACCAGCAAAAGTCAAAAAAAGCATCAAGAGATTGTGGGTTGGAAAAGAAGCCTAAAAAGTTTCCCTGTTTAGGTTTCTTTCAATGTATTATTTTTGAAGACAGTGTGAATTTGTATTATACTGAGAAAGAATCATTGTTCTTTCTCAGTATCACTGCTATTGGAATATACAAGGCTACTCTGAAACTGTTAAACCAGCCACAATGAGATGTTTTCCTTTATAAGAGTTACCAGGGTTGTGGTATTTCTTCAAAGCAATAGACATCCTTACTAAGACAGCAAGTAACTCTACAGTAGCATATAGATTCCTTCAGGTACCTGACAATGAGTCGTATGGGTGGGTCCTGAAGAAGATCTACATATTTGGATATCTCTCTAGACTGGTTTCCATTGTGGCTGTACCAGTTTGCAACTCTACCAGTCATGAATGAGGGTTCCCTTTGAACCTGAAACCTCACTAAGATTTGGTGTCAGTTATTTTCTGGGAGAATGAGACACAGATGCTCTAAATGGAGAAGGGAAAAAATTAAGGGAAGTACTTTAACTGAGGAGGAAGGAGGATAATACAGAGAAAGATGAAACAAAGATAAATAAAATTCAAGGTGCTTGAAAAGGCCATGGGCAAACAGATTATTTCATAATCATACTTATGTATATTATACATGACTGTGTATATATTTTAATGGACTTATGCTATGCAACATAGTGTGATAATGATCCTCACAAGGACCATAGACTGCCTAACAGACATCCTAGTGCTCATAAATAAGAAAACTCCCTTCTAGCTGTTGGTCAACTGGATCCAATAGACTACCAAACAATAGAGGCTATTATACTTACCCTTGGTTTCCTCCTAGAAATTGGAGGTAAGATTCTAATGCTAAAGATGCCATACATTTCAGCAGCAGAGATAAATAAGACTCAAGATGTTGAAAAGGTCATAGGCATATAGGTTACTTCATAGTCATACTTAGAAATATATATAATATATATGAATATGTGCATATGTAATAATACTCTTTGTAAGAACCATAGACTTTGTAACAAAAATCCCAATGCCAAAAATAAGATACCTCCTTTCCAATCGTTGGTCTGCTGTATCTAAGAGCCTCCCAAACAATAGGGGCTATTGTCTGTCCCCTTGGTTTTCTCCTCAAAATTGAAGATAAGATCCTATTGCTAAAGATACCACACATTTCAGATATAGGAATAGGAAGAATTGAGCTAGAACTGACTCAAATGACCCTCCTTGGGGAATAGCCCTCTGTATTGTAAGGTGCCATAAAAGATGCCGGGGTGAAAAGTCAATAAATAGTTATACCCCACTGAAAAGTTTAGACGACACAACAATGACCACCATGGGAAGGTTTCCTCAGTGGTACAATAGTGGCAGTTTCATCTTGGGAGTTACCAACACCGTTATAATTGGACTTATAACCAATCAGGAAGAAAGAGTTTGTCCCTGGTACTCAATCCTCTCTAGTCACAGGGCCCAGAGAAGAACCTACTACTGCCATTTTCCTAAACTAACATAGTTTCTAATTTTATTGTAAATACTATCCTTACACCCAGGGATTAGTGTAGCTCTCAACCTTCATCAAATAACTGTTTTTGCACCACATGAAGAATATTACAGGAATCCACAACTGGCCAAAATGCAGAGAACATGTGACTGCTTGTCCAGTCTCAGTTGCTGCATCTTGAATACAACCATTACACACAAAGCTATAGCACCATCTTAGAAAAGGGAAGGGAAATTCTACAAAAACTGCTGCAAGATAGTGTCTTCTAGACATGACAGGAAAGGAGCACCCATGAACTCTCAACTCCTCAAAGAATTTGAAAAATATTAAAGATGTATATGCATGAGTTTTGCCATATATATATATATATATATATATATATATATATATATATATATATATATATATATATGTAAATGGTACAACACATGCATGTCTGGTGCCCATCTCAGCCAAAAAAAAAAAAAAGTCAATGGATCTCCTGGAATTGAAATTACATATTATTGTGGGATTTCTCATTAGTACTTGGAAAGGAATCTGGATACTCTGTAAGAACAGCAAGAACTCCTAACCACTAAGCCATCCTCCCAATAATAATTTGTATATATGTGTATGTATGTGGAATTGTCTATAGATGACAGAACCTTAAAACATAACATGTGAGAGGGGAGAAATGGAGATCTTATAGAAAATTCTTAGAAGGAAAAAATATATGATATGAAAGTGTAAGAGGGAATACTGAGTTGTAACGGGGTTAAAGCAGAAAGCTGGGGCCAAAAAGGTATCGAACTGATGGTTGACAAACTAAGTATAAATTAAAATGCTACAAGGATTCCAACTACATTTTAGGCTAATACAACAAATAATAGCTTTTAATTTAAACTAAGCTAAAAGCTAAAAAGGAAAAAACCCTTTTAATGGGGAATTACCAATTGACTAGGTACATACAAACAATAATTGATTCAAACAAATGATTGTATGTTGATATTCAGAGAAATGCTACTTATCATTGTCCCAGTGGAAAGACCTGTCAAGTAATGACTAAATGAATAACCATGACATATCTGTACAATGACAAATTATTTGGCAATAAAAATAAATTATCAGTGCATAGAGCTATACAGACATACCTTCAAAACATGCAAATAGACAGAAGCCAGCCATGAAGAATTTATATTAGAATGAAATATCACGAATAGGGAAATCTGTGAAAACAGAAAGTAGAATGGAGTTGGCTATAGATGTCGGATAGTGACAGTATGTGTGAATGGACCCAAGAGTCCTTTGGGGAATTATGGCTTCTAAAATGCATTGAACATTGCCTTAAATTACATTAAAAAGACTAAGTTGTCTCTCCTACTGCCTCTTCTCCACTACTATCAGACTTCTGAACCATACAGGTAAGCTTCCCTTCCACTACCCAACTTCCCTGCTCTCTGAGATTTCTGGGCCAAGACAACCTTTCCTTGGCCTGAAACCAGACAGCCCAAGGATATCCATCAGAGACCTGTCACACCAGGACCATCAAGGATCACCCCTCTGAATACTGACTACAACAAGACCATCCAGGGACCAAAACCATCCAGATGGCTAAAGGCTCTTAAAAGAACACAATCAATAAGAATCAGGGCAATATTACATCTCCGAAGCACAACTACGCCAGTATAGCAAGGTCTCCATATCCTAAAACAAACAAAACACAAGAAACTGACCTTTAAATCCAATCTTATATAGATGATAGAGGCCTTTAAATAGTAAATGAATAAATTCCTTAAAAAAATACAAGAAAATACAATCAAACAGATGAAGATATTTTAAAGGAAAACAAATCTCTTAAAGATATATAGGAAAATACAATTGATAGATAAGGAATAAATAAAATTGTGCAAGACCGTAAAGTGAAAATAGAAGCAATAAAAACCCACAAACTGAGTGAATCCTGGAGAAAAGAACAGGAAAAATAGATACAAGCATCAGCAACAAAATATAAGTCATGGAGAAGAGAATGGATGTTACAATAGAAGGAATTGATACATCAGTCAAAGAAAATGTTAAATCTACAAAATTTCTGGCATAAAACATCCAGGAAATCTGAGACACCATAAAAACACCTAACCTGAAAATAATGGAAATAGAAGAAAGAGTCCCAGCTCCAAGGCCCAGGAAATAATCACGACAAAATCATAGAAGAAAACTTTCCAAACCTAAAGAAAGAGATGGCTATAAACATACAAGAACCTTATAGAATACTGAATAGACTGAACCAGAAAAGAAAATCCTCCCAGCACATAATAATCAAAACACAAAATCAACAGATCAAAAAAAAGAGTATTAAAAGCAGTAAGAGAAACAGGCCAGGAAACATACAAAGGCATACTTACCAGAATTACACTCAACTTCTCAACAGAGACTCTAAAAGCTAGAAGGGCCTGGACAGATATCCTGTAACCACCAAAAAATCACAGGTGCCTACCTATAATACTTTACTCAGCAAAACTCTCAATCACCACAGAGGAAGAAAACAAGATATTTTTAAGACAAATCCAAATTCAAAAAATATCTATCCACAAATCCAACCCTATAGAAAATGCTAGAAGGAAAACTCCAACCCAAGAAGGATAACTTCATCCAAGAGAACACAGGAAACAGTACTTCCATACCAGTAAAAACAAAGAAATCACATGATGTCTCTCCCTCTCTCTCTCTCTCTATCTATCTGTCTATCTATCTCTCTATCTCTATCTCTCTCACTTCTCTCTCTTTACCTCTCTCTCTCACACACATACACACAGACCACCAACACCACCACCATCAAAATAACAGTAAATAACAATCACTGCTCATTAATATCTCTCTACATCAATGGACTCAAATTACCCAATAAAAAGACAAAAGCTAACAGACTGGATGTGAAAACAGGATTAATCATTCTGTTGCACTCTGGGCTGGAGCAGACACAGAGTCGGTCTGCTCCTGTCCTGTTGA